>NC_086454.1:55646154-55946154 GCF_028390025.1 Pseudophryne corroboree
TGTGGTGATGCAGTCAGTTGCATTGTGGTGGTGCAGTCTGTTGCATTGTGGTGGTGCAGTCTGTTGCATTGTGGTGGTGCAGTCTGTTGCATTGTGGTGGTGCAGTCTGTTGCATTGTGGTGGTGCAGTCTGTTGCATTGTGGTGGTGCAGTCTGTTGCATTGTGGTGGAACAGTCTGTGGCATTGTGGTGGTGCAGTCTGTTGCATTGTGGTGGTGCAGTCTGTTGCATTGTGGTGGTGCAGTTTGTTGCAGTGTGGTGGTGCAGTCTGTTGTACTGTGATGGTGCAGTCTGTAGAATTGTGTGGAACAGTCTGCAGTATTGCGGTGGTGCAGTCTGTTGCATTGTGGTGGTGCAGTCTGTTGCATTGTGATGTTGCAGTTTGTTGCATTGTGGTGGTGCAGTCTGTAGCATTGAGATGGTGCGGTGTGTTGCATTGTGATGTTGCAGTCTGTTGCATTGTGGTGGTGCAGTCTGTAGCATTGAGATGGTGCGGTGTGTTGCATTGTGATGGTGCGGTGTGTTGCATTGTGATGTTGCAGTCTGTTGCATTGTGGTGGTGCAGCCTGTAGCATTGAGATGGTGCAGTGTGTTGCATTGTGATGGTGCAGTCTCACATGGTCCCCAGTTTGGCATTAGATGTGCCTGTAAGCCTGTGACTAAATATCTATTTCAAAGGTCAAATTTATGTTTGCTTATTCTTCCTGTAATAAAGTTTTGGTTGGTTGTAATTATTTAAAAGGTGGATTGCTGAATATGGCTTACACTGTCTTTAAAACAGCAGTTTACTTTACCAATGTGAGAAAAAAACTATACTAACGCATGAAAATCTGTGAATGATACTAATATTGAATGATAGCTCTCAATGATTTAAGTGCAGTACCATTTAGTCCAATAAATGTGTGAAATTTTAGTCAAATTTACCATTATGATAAAAGACATTTAAATTCCATGATGATGAGATATGTGTCCAGTGAATAAAAGGCAAGCATACTTCAAAATGAACAGTTTGGAACCTGCTAAAACTTCCATAATTGTGTTTTTATTAACATCAATATTCTACATATTAATTCAGAATGGCATGTCCTGAGATGGATATGTGCGATTTGAGTGGAGGCACATTCCCCCCACCCCGTACCCCAGAGCCGGCCCTAACCAATATGATGCCCTAGGCAAGATTTTGGCTGGTGCCCCCTAGCACCACCGCTGGTTCTGCCTCTGACCTTTCATGTCTTTCCCAGCACAATCACCCCTCACCCTTAGCAGTCCTTGTACCCCCTATATTTTAGATAGGAACAGTTTGCACATTTGACGCACAGCCCAAAAAGGGGCATCTTCTTCCATTATTAATGCCCTTATACACATAATGACACACATAGTGCCCCCTACACATTTGCTGCACATTATTAGTGCCCCTATACACATAATGACACACATACAGTAGTACCCTGTTACACATATGCCGCACATTATTAATGCCCTTATACACATAATGACACACATAGTGGCCCTTTACACATATGTTGCACATTATTAATGCATTTTTACATGACACACATAATGCTCCTTACACATATTCTGAACACTACTGCACAAACAACCCACTCACATGCACACAGCACTCACACTTCCACTAACACTGTGACCTCTGCCTCTGCTTGGATACAGATGTGTCCTCACAAATCTTGCATCAATGCTAACGTCGGGCACTTTTTTTTTATGAAAATGCATCTTATTTGCATTGCTATGTGGCTAGGATGCACAAGCAGCTTCTGCTGATTAAACTGATATGCAGCATGCCTATATACTGTGTGAGACTGTGGCTGTATCTGCATATGAAATGCTACATACAGAATATAGGCATGCTGCATATCATTTTAATCAGCAGAAGCTGCTGATGCCCCTAGGCATATCAAATGCCCTAGGCAATTGCCTAGTTTGCCTATGCCTATGGCCGGCTCTGCCGTACCCTCCTTTGGCTCTCACTTCCACAACAGACAGGGGAAAGACCAGCAGATGAGAACCCTGCACTGGCACTGGATGTAAGTATTACAGGGGGGCGGAACAGGGACTGGGTGAGGCAACCGCATATGCCGTCTCCATTTTACAGCAAATACACGTCAGCACATAAACTTACAACATTAAGCGACATGATGATCATGAAGTTTATGCAGACCCCAGTGCCCGATGTTGCAAATTGCCAGTACTTCTTAATAAAATGCCAGTTCAGTGATGCAAACTGTTCCATGGCGACTAGTCTGTATACAACCACTGCAAAGACTGCTGTCAGCACCAGCGATATCTGCAATACAGAATAAATGCAATTTATTATCACCATCTTTCTATACATGAGTATGGGTGAACTAACACCTTATAAAGGTATAATCTATATGGAAAAAGAAGATTTATGGTAGACTTACCATGGTTAAATCTCTTTCTGCGAGGTACACTGGGTTCCACAGGGAAACATCGGGGGTGTAGAGTTGGATCTTAATCCAGAGTCACCAACAGCTTAAAGCTTTGATGTTCCCAGGATGCATTGCATGGCCTCCTCTTTAGCACCGCCTCCGGGCACTGGAGCGCAGTTTCGTTAACCAGTCCAATACATTAGCAGGTAAAAGAGAAGGCAGATGTTAGTCACATAGAAGGGACCAGCGGCTAAAGCCATACAAACCCAAAGAAGCTAAGTGCGTCAGGGTGAGCGCCCTGTGGAACCCAGTGTACCTCGCAGAAAGAGATTTAACCATGGTAAGTCTTACCATAAATCTCCTTTTTGTGCAGTGGGGTACACTGGGTTCCACAGGAAAACATCAGGAATGTCCTAAAGCAGTTCCTCATGGGAGGAGATGCACCGTAGCGGGTACAACAACCCGGCATCCAAAGAAAGCATCCTGGGAGGCAGAAGTATAATGAACGTGTTCACTAAGGACCACGTAGCTGCCTTGCACAATTGTTCAGCGGACGCACCCCAGCGGGCCGCCCAAGAAGGTCCAACAGACCGAGTAAAATGGGCTTTAATAGCAGCAGGAGCCGGAAGACCAGTTTATGCATACGCTTCTGCAATCACCATTCTAATCTCCGAGTGCCGCCTTGATGATTTATGTATGCCACCGTGGTGGCATTGTCTGATAGTACTTGAACAGTCCTGCTCTGTATCAAAGGCAGGGCAAGAGTCAAAGCATTGAACACTGCCTGCAATTGCAGAATTTTTATCGGAGGAGAGACTCCTCCTTGGTTCACCGACCCTGGAGAGAGTGTTGCTCTAGCACCGCACCCCAACACCGCAGAGTGGAGTCCGTAGTCAGTCGGACCCAATTGGAAATCCAGAAGGGACGGCCCCTGCTCAACTGTTGGTCCTGTAGCCACCAGCCCAGCGACAGATGAACCTCCGAAGTCAAGGATATCATCTGAGATCTGATCCAATGAGGCAGACCGTAGCACTTGAAAAGAATCAACTGCTGTAGAGGACTGGAATGAAATTGAGCATAATCCACCATGTCCAAAGCTGACACCATGAGTCCCAGTACTTGCATCGCCGGGTATATCAACACCCTTGGGCAAGACAGGAAGTATCTGATCCTGTCCTGAAGTTTCAGGACTTTCTCTTGAGACAGAAACAGTCTTTGATTGTGTGTGTCCAGCCGTGCCCCCAGGTGCACCATGTTCCGAGCAGGAACCAGTGAGGACTTCTTCCAGTTGATGAGCCACCCGTGGGCTTGTAGGAATTTGACCGTGATGTCCAGGTGACTGAACATCTTTGGAGTTCACCAGGATCAGCAAGTCATCCAGATACAGCAGGATCCTGATTCCCTTATGGCGGAGAAGGGCCGTCATCATGGCCATGACCTTGGTGAAGATCCGAGGGGCCGGGGCAGAGCCTGGAATCGATAGTGTAGGTTGCCAATAGCAAACCGCAGATACTGCTGATGCGATATGGCAATAGGTTTATGCAGGTAAGCATCCTGTATGTCCAGGGATACCATATAGTCTCCAGGTTCCATGGCCAGTACAATTGAGCGCAGTGTTTCTATGCGGAATTCGGACACTCTCACAAACTTGTTCAGTGATTTGAGGTTGAGTATAGGCCGGAAAGACTCATTGGGTTTCGGGACTAGAAACAGGGTAAAATAGTATTCCCTGCCTCTCTGGGACAGAGGATGCGGCACCACCACTCCTGTATCCAGGAGGGATCGCACAACCAGATGTAGAGCTAACACTCTCAACGGATCCGAAGGGATAACCATTGAGCAGAACTGGTGAGGGGGAAATCGCCTGAAAGATACTTTGTACCCATGAGAGACATATTCTCACCCCCAGGTGTCTGAAGTGGTCCTTAACCAGACCTGGGCGAATTGTAGAAGTCGGCCTCCCACCCTGAAATCCGCCAGGAGGAGGCCCGCCCCGTCATGCAGCTGGCTTGTCTTGTTTGGAAGCAGGCTGATGGGCAGCCCAGGACTCTTTAGGTCTGGGCTTGGTGGTTTTGGAAGCACGAGCCTGTCTCGGGTACGCCTGACCCTTTGCTTTCCCTGGAGGCTGAAAGGATCAAACAGTGGTGCCCTTTGCCTTTGGTGCAGAAGGATTAGTATTCGGGAGAAATGCAGTCTTAGCAGTCGCTAAGTCAGTCACAATCTTATTAAGATCTTCCCCAAACAGTATGTCTCCCTTAAAAGGGAGTACCTCCAAAGTCTTCTTGGAGCCCAGATCCACCTTCCATGACCTCAACCACAGAATACGGCGAGCCAAGATGGACGTAGTCGATGCCTTAGCCACCATTACACCTGAGTTGGAGGACTCCTCCTGAATGTAATGGAAGGCTGTGGCAATATGATACAGATATTGTCTAGCAGTATCAGAGATATCCTGAGGTAGCTCTTCCTCAATGGCATGAACCCATGCTTCTATACCTTCTGCAGCCCAAGAGGCTGCTAGTGGGTTTATGTACCGCACCTGTAAGGGAGTAAATAGATTTCAGGCATCCCCCCATGCGTTTATCTGTTGGTTCCTCCAATGAAGTGACAGTGGTGACAGGCAGAGTAGATGACACCACAAGCCGGGTGACATGGGCATCTACCGGAGGTAAATTTCCCCACTTGTGACACAACTCAGCAGGGAGAGAATAATGAGCTAGCATCTTTTTAGACAGGGAGAATTTCTTACCTGGAGAAGACCAGGGTTCCTGACATATAGCAACTAAGTGGTCAGAATGTGGTAATACTACCTTAGTTATCTTCTGACATTTATCTTCTGACATTTAAATTTATCAGGTTTCTTAGATGCAGTAGTGGGATCTACCTTATCATCAATTTGTAAAATCAGCTGAATAGCCTCCACTAGGTCAGGGACATCAACCTGAGCTGTAGATTCCTTGTCAGAAGCAACTGTATCAGTGTCTGACGGGTCAGTGAATTCTCCATTCTCATGAGAAGTAACATCTGAAATATTAGTGGACAGAGAGGAGGAAGCAGACCGCTTAGACGACCCCTCGGCCCCAGAGGGATGCTGGGTAGGTTTTTGACTAACCAAAGATTGATTCAGTTGTTGAATATTCCGAGAGATAGCGTATCCGACCAGGGTGGATTAACCACAGGGACAACTTGTGGTTGCAGTGGCACAGGAGGTCCCATAGGGGGCATAAGGTGTGTGACTAGTGTATTAGCATAGTTGAAAAAGCCGCCCAAGGTGGTTCCTGATCGGCTACTGAAACAGCGGGCTGACTAGGAGATGTACAACACCCAGTACAGAGACCATCAGTCAAAACTTCCCCTTCAGGCAAAACCTTGGTGCATGCGCTGCATGATGCAGGAGCGTCCGTGGATTGCCCGCCCTTTGTTGCAGACATTATAAAGAATCCAGCCGCAGAGCGGAACAGTACAATATAGCCAGACAAATACAATACCTGCAAATAACTCCCTGATTTATGCGACCGTAAATATAGGACACAAACAGAGAATTAAAGCGGTATGAGGTGACTGAAATACACAGTAAAACACACTAAACAGTATATACTGCGTAGCACTATATATGAGACCCTGACACACCTAGCCCCCAGGGTACAGAATACAGTGATAGCAATAGGTAGGAGGCACCAAAAGTGAAATCCACACAGCAGATGCAGGCACACCCAGTCACAGAGACAGTGCAGAAATGATTTCAGACAAACAATAAAACTGCACTAGACTAGTAAAAATACATATATATATATATATATATATATATATATCAATGCAGTCAGAGACTGGATGTATATAGCTGAATACTTGTACTAAATATTCAGGTAGAAGGACACTTGTTCTTAACTAACACTGTGTAAAATGACATGCAGAATACTTAAGTGACTGGAGATGCACAGCGCTGAGCAAGTAGGCAGATTTACAGAGGAGACATTGCCCTGCAGTCCCGGAGACCAGCCGCAGCTACTTGTGAAAAGATGGCGCCCAAATCTCTGTCAGTGAGTGAGGGAGAGCGAGAAGCAGCTCCAGGGCAGGAACACCAGCAGATGGCGCCCGGAGCTGGGGGAGGGGCTACAGGTCAAGCGCTTATCCCCTATGCTGGTCCTCACCACCGGGTACTATGGAACCTTATTAAAATGGATTTTTGTCTAATCCTACCTGTGCTCCCTGCCCTGGTGTATATAGTGGGGTCCCTGCTCTGGCACAGTATCCACACCAGCGTCGCGGTCCGGCTCCTAAGACCGTGACTGGAACACGATTTTGGCGGTCCCACCTGGGGGGGACCCCCTTACCTCCTCCCAAAGAAGCAGCCACACAATCCTGGAGAGTGCCAGGAAACCGGAGCGCTTCCGCCGCAAGTACCCGGGAACTCAGCCAGCGGGAAGATGCGGCGCTGCTGGGGAGGTGTTGGAGCCGTAGCACAGCATGTCACTAGGACATAAAAGTGCTGCAACCCTTGAAGATTCTTCTAACAAACCTTTTCAGGGCTGCCTAGCACAGCCCCCCATGTTAAGTGAACTGAGTTCCAGTGCCCAGAGGCGGAGTTATAGAGGCCATGCAATGCATCCTGGGAACAGTCAAAGCAGAGGCGTAACTAAGGCAGGGCGAGTGGGGCACGTGCCCTGGGCGCCTTGGCAGGCCCCGCAGAGGGGGGCGCCGGCGGCGGCCAGGGTATCATGCCCACCCGCCCCCGTCCCGGTGCAATGTGAGGGGAGGAGAGCGCAGCGTCTCTCCTGCCCCTCAATGTGTTCACTGCCGCGCTGCGTGTCTGTCCGGTCCCCGGCGGCGTTAGCCAATCAGAGCTTGCGGACTGGATCCTGATTGGCTGCCGGTCCGCGAGCTCTAATTGGCTAACGAACCGGCACCACATTTAAGATAGCCGCCGCTGGAGACCGGACTTCATGAAGCGTTGAGAGGCAGGAGAGGTGACTGACAGCCCGACGGGATCCTGACTGAAGTAAGCGGCAGCTGTGGGGCATATAACTGGCACTGTGGGGCATTGTATCTGGGACTGTGGGGCATTGTATCTGGCACTGTGGGGCATTGTAATTGGCACTGTGGGGCATGTATCTGGCACTGTGGGGCATTGTAAATGGCACTGTGGGGCATCGTATCTGGCACTGTGGGGCATTGTATCTGGCACTGTGGGGCATGTAACTGGCACTGTGGGGCATTGTATCTGGCACTGTGGGGCATTGTAACTGGCACTCTGGGGCATGTATCTGACACTGTGGGGCATTGTATCTGACACTGTGTGGCATTGTATCTGGCACTGTGGGGCAATATGTATCTGTCACTGTGGGGCAATATGTATCTGACACTGTGGGGCACTGTGTCTGTCACTGTGGATCTGAAACTGTGGGGCACTGTGTATCTGGCACTGTGGGGCACTGTGTATCTGGCACTGTGGGGCAATTGTGTATCTGGCACTGTGGGGCAATTGTGTATCTGGCACTGTGTAAAAAGGGGACTCTGCATGTGTACTGTGCAAAAATTGAATGAAGGTGCGCTGAGAGATGACACAAGGGGTAGGTGATAGTGTGCTGAGAGGCGACACAGGGGGTAGGTGATAGTCATGATGGCATGACCCATTTTCAGTGGCCACACCCCTTCTAGTGCATGGTCACGCGCATTTTTTTTCAGGAGGCTTTTTGTGTGTGTGTGTTTTTTTTTTGGGGGGGGGGGGAAGGCCCCACTCTTCATTTTTCCCTGGGCTCCGAAAACCCTAGTTACGCCTCTAAGTCAAAGCTTTAGCCTGTTGGTGCCTCTGGATAAAACTCTACACCCCAGATGTTTCCCTGTGGAACACAGTGTACACCGCTGCAGAAACAGGATTTGTATTTACCAATGAATCCTATTGGTCATTGGTCTCATTAGGGATGGTGAGGAGTCTGCTTACAGGAGGGAGGTTGTGCAGCTGGCCACCTGGTGCAGAGCAATCTAGAGCTACATACACTAAAAACGGTTGAGATGATTGTTGATTTTAGGAAGCATCCCCCTACACTCTTCCCACTCACAACTGCAGACAATGTAGTAACTGTGGTGGAATTCTTCAGATTCCTGGGCTTTACAATCTCCAAGGATCTGAGGCGGAAGCCTAATATCGAGGGCATTGTGGGGAAAGCCCAGCAGAGCCTGTACTTCTTATGCCAACTTAGGAAGTTTAAACTGCAGCAGGAACTTCTGATCCTTTTTTACTCTGCAATTATCCAATCTGTTCTCTGCACCTAGATAATAGTGTGGTTTGTCTCTGCCTCAACCCACGACAGAAATAGGCTACACCGAATTGTAAGGGTAGCGGAAATAATCATAGGGACAAATCTTCCGGCAGTTAAGGATATCTATCGGGAAAGGGTTATGAAGCGGGCGGGGAGGATCATTTATGACCATTCCCACCCTGCTCATGACCTGTTCCAGCTGCTGCCGTCTGGCAGACGGTTCAGCTTGCGGCTCGTGCAAACTGCTAAACACAGGAACTTGGTTAATTCGGCAATCGCTTAGTCATATTCTCATTCATTCAGTACTCAATTCATGTACTCAAATTATCCGTATGTGTTCTTCCCTCCTTTATGTTTCTTGTCGTATGTCATATACTGTCTGGGAGCTTGTGTATTATGTACTGACATACTTGGCAATAAACTGATTCTCATTCTATTGAGGTGACAGACTGACACTGGGGTTAAGGCTCACCATTCACAAGTTGCAGGGCACTCTGCCAAATTGAAAAGTCTCATTCTATCTATACTTAATTACTTCCAGCAACCAGTTTGATAATCAACCATCTAAACGAAGAATGAATGACAATCTTTGAACAGGAACTAGTAGTATAATGACATTACAGAGCGTGAAAACCTGTGCTCTACAGTTGACCACATAGATAAGGATGAATAATTAAGTGAACATTATATTTATTCTTCCAGCCAACAGACTAACAGTAACACTGCAGATGTAGCAAAACATTCTGTTATGGAGGGAAAGGTGATGGTTACTCAGCAACTATCTGAAAAGTTTGCCTAAGTAGAGTGAAGATGTCCAATAAGAACAATGTTTCTACCTTCCACAACTGTTTAGCTGGAGCCCCAGTCCTCTATTCCTAGTGAGAACGTACATCTGCGATGGGATGAAACCAGAGCCGGATTAAGGGGGGGTTACAGGGGGTACGTTACCCCGGGCCCTCCTGTCTCAGGGGGCCCCCGTGCCTGCCGTCCTGCTCTCCAGCACTTTTGGTGGTATGCAACTGGTGAGTCCCAGCGGTGAACCATGTGCAGGTTCCATCCACACACAGGACCGGAGGACCGGAGGAATCAGCATCTCCCAGCCACCCTCTTCTCTCCGTCAGCTGCTGATGGGCGGCTGTGGGCTGGCTTAGATAGTAGTTCCGATCCCCCAGCTCCGCCTCCATGTCTTTTGTGGCTGCGGTGTACACACAGCCTTCTGACACCAGTCACTGCCTGCACCACAGCACATCGCTTTGCAGTCGCCCCCCCGCCGGCTTACCTCAGCCCACTGACGGTCGGTCCTGCTTCTTTCATTAGTTCTGCCCTGCGCTGCTTTCTCTGTTCCACCTGCAGGGCAAACCAAATCCAGCAATTTCTCTCAGCTGTCAATGGCTCCCCTGCAGCTGCTGGCCAGGGAAGAAGGGACAAGAATTCTCCTGCAGATCACCTTAGTCCATATTGAGGGTCCTTCAGGGTATATAGACATCTATCTGTACTTTTTTTAGTCCGTAGGGGCCCCCCTGTCATAAGTGCCCTGGGCCCCCTGGAGCCTTAATCCGGCTCTGGATGAAACCTGCTAGTCCTGCAATAAACCAGCTGAAAAGCCTAGCAGAGTGAGCACGGGATGGCCTGTTTAAAGGGTACATTGACCTTCCAGGACACCAAAAGCACAAAGGGATGAATAGATTGGCCAAATTAACTGATATACTACAGGTATATTATCAGGGCCTTAACCATGTCCAAAGAGAGGCTGATTGCCTCTTCCTCTGGCTGCTTCAGATAGAAAGTAGCTAGTACAATATGGTGAGATTAATTTTAGAAGAAAGTTGTCAGTGGTCCAACCTTATCCTTATGTAAAACAATGGAAGGAAAAAACAAATACCAAGTCACCAAATCCAAGAACCTGAATGCAGAACCTAGAGATGGCAGGAAGTCCATCAGGAAAGACAGCAACTTTAGGGAAATGTCCAGCATTGACAGAAAAGGGCCATCTTGGAAGACAGAAAGGCTACCACCATATATGGTTTACCAGATCTGGTCTGCTTTAGGACTCCTGCCATTAAGCTACTGACCAAGGTAAGTCAACAGAGATATGTGCTTTTTTAGCACGTGCCCCCAACATGAGATGACTAAATAATATACACACTGTATGGAAATGATTTCTAAAGATGTAATCATTACCATAAAGAATATTCCTGATACAGACACCATGAGTCGGCTGAGCTTGTCGCTGAAAGGCTGGAAAGGTTCAGGTTTGCCAGTAATTGGGTTTACTCGTTCCAGTTTGGAATACTTTGCTTCGAACTGTGGACGCAATTCTTCCTGCAAATATATAGATCTGTCAGTTCATTTGTACCATCTACAAATTCATACAATACTAAATGTAACCAGCATATAATCCAAGAAGTTCATTCCTAGCCTGCACAGAGGCCGTGATTCAGGTCCCAACGCAGCTGCAGCTCAGTGCCAGTATACAGTACTATGGCCCTCATTCCGAGTTGTTCACTCTGTAATTTTCTTCTCATCGCAGCGATTTCCCACTAATTGCACATGCGCAATGTTCGCACTGCGACTGTGCCAGGTAAATTTGCTAAGAAGTTTGGTATTTTACTCACGGCATTACGAGGTTTTTTTTCTTCGTTCCGGTGATCGTAATATGATTGACAGGAAGTGGGTGTTTCTGGGCGGAAACTGGCCGTTTTATGGGAGTGTGTGAAAAAACGCTGCCGTTTCTGGGAAAAACGCGGGAGTGGCAGGAGAAACGGGGGAGTGTCTGGGCTAACGCTGGGTGTGTTTGTGACGTCAAACCAGGAACGAAACTGACTGAACTAATCGCAGTGTCAGAGTAAGTCCCGAACTACTCAGAAACTGCTAAGAAATTTCTATTCGCAATTTTGAGAATCTTTCGCAATTTTGCTAAGCTAAGATTCACTCCCAGTAGGCGGCGGCTTAGCGTGTGCAAAGCTGCTAAAAAGCAGCTTGCGAGCGAACAACTCGGAATGAGGGCCTATATGTATACGTCAGACCCGTACTGTGCAGTTCAGGTCTGCAACGCAGATCAGAAGCAGATTGTCGGTGATTGACAGTTTTATGCCATTTGGGGCACAGAGGAAGTGGCGATGGCTTCCATTTCCCAAAACGGAGGCGTATCGTCACTGTTTTGGGGGAGTGACAAGGCCAGTATCTCCATCGGAAGACAGAGATTTCCTGGTCTCTTTATAAGATATGCGGTGGCCAGCTTACGTGACTCCATGGGTCATGCAGCCACTCGATGGAGTTGCACATGATCTAGTGCTGTGTCGTAGAAAGTGACGCCTACTGCTGCATGAATATATTAGTGCTATCACTGCTGCAATGGAACCTCCAACCACATCTGAATCAGGCCCAATATTGTCATGCTCCAGCCAATCAGAGACAGGCTACTTTTGGAAAGGACCCTTTTCATTACACCTCCTCAAAGAACAAGTCCTGTGTTTTTTCAAAAACATTTTTGTTGTTTTTTAACCCTTGTATTACTATTCTTCAATAAAGAAGAAAATAAAATTTCTAGAGACTCAAGAGTGCAATAACAATGTTTAAGCGAGAGTGCTCATTTCAAATAAATACATTTCTTCAATGGTGTCAGTGTCTTTGTTTACTGATAGTTTACTTTGTGAGACTACAAGTACCATTATGTTCAAGCATCCATGCGCACATTGGCACATGTAGTTACTTCCCTTAGGAAATTTAGTTTCAGGCTGGGGCTGGTTACCACTATGCAGGGTGACCTATCTTGGGCTGGTATCCGGTCTCTATGCGGACACTGTCAACCACTCTTGTATGGTAACTAGGTTGACAGGGTCTCTAGTTCGACAGGGTCTCTAGGTTGACATATTCTAGGTCAACAGGACAAAAGGTCGACATGAGTTTTTCACTTTTTAAATTTTTTTGAACTTTTTTATACTTCCACATGGACTACGATTGGGAACGGTAACCTGTGCCGTGCAGGGGAGCGGAGCGAGGCACCTTGCTCGAAGCATGACGAGTGAAGCGAGCCATCCGAGGGGACACGGTGCACTAATTGGGGTTCCCGGTCACTGTACGGCGAAAACGACACCCCAAAAAAAAAATCATGTCGAACTTTTGACCAGTTGACCTAGACCATGTCGAACTAGAATCCCTGTCGACCTACTTACTGTCGATCAAAAGTGATCGACCTATGTATGGTCGACCTTCAATACCATACTAGTCCAGTGTGACAAAGCCCAGTTCTGCTTATAGCTTTTGCTCTGTTACCCCTCACATTGGTGGTAACTAACCCAGGATAAGTGTATGAGTAACTGGTATAGTGAGTATATGACTACATGCAGATACATTTATAGACACATGCATCCTAACATACTCAACATACACAGACACTAATGTCATTTTACGGTCAATGAGAATACTGGGAGCAGATACAAGGCCATGCAGATAGTGCTGTGAATCAGAATGTAACCTCAGACACCTATGTACTAGCAATACATCAGTATTAGTCACTGTGCTAGCAGTGATAACATAGAGTTCTGACAAAGAGTACTGTGGTGATCCTCTACCTCTTCATCTTCCCAGTCAATGAGATCCCAGTCATAGGTAAGTACAGCCCTCCGCCTCTTCCAGAATTCAAGGAAGACTGTAGCTGAAAAGAGACAAGTCACCATAACTTCAATATACTGTGTATATATATATATATATATATATATATATATTGGTGTGGGCTCACAAATTTCTATCTATCTATCTATCTATCTATCTATCTATCTATCATCTATCTATCTCAGAAATAATTCACAGGTTGCAAATTCTGCATATGTTCCCTTGTGTTCATCCGTGAGTCCTAATGTGATAAGACTGAGATTCCCACTGTAATACCACCTAGTGTGTCTTTAGATGCCACCATCAGTCACTCCATGGAAACTTGCCTCAGTCCTATGGCATGCACAGTAGCAAAAAATTGCTTTACTACAGGTAAGTCCGACATCGGCAATGTGTCCAACTCTGAATCAAGCCCACATGCGCACAGCGTCTATTCACTGGAGTCAGGGGGAGAGGGGGCATGCCAGCGGCTCACAGAGTGCTGGGCATGCTCCCTTAGTGACTAAAACGGGGCGTGGCTCGCGATCGCAGGTCCTCAATGAAACCACGCCCATATTCATAGGTGACACCCCTTTTCATAGGCCACGCCTCCTTTCAGGATCGTGTCCCTCTTCCAGCCAGGACAAAGTTGGGAGGTATGTATCCATGACACCACCATGCTGTCAGTACCAATACAGTATATGAGCCAAAGGGAACATCTGGGCATTATACACAGCTGCAGCAGTATAAACGCCTGGAAAATTGGTGAGTTTTGATCAGAGATGTGTGGATAAGATACACAGGTGAGGCACTGCCTCAGCTGCCATAGATATTTTACTACAGAGTTGTGGCTATAAAAACAGCAGTCAGGACACAGCTCCATAACTCTCTCTCTAATACAGAATGGTTTTTGACTAGAATGATTGCGGGAGATCCGCCGATTGTGCTATTGGACTGAATGCCATTTTCAGCTCGGTAGACGACCGTGAGGGAGTTGGCAAACGGACACGGGTTTTGTTGTGTTTTTTTTTTTGTTATCCTCACTTTTGTGTCTGGGGCAGCTGACCAGACCAGCTCTTAATCTAATGTTTACTGAAGCCCAGAGAGACATGTTCCATAAAAGTATAATATGGTTGTTTGGACTGTCTCTAAAATGACTCTTAATTGGGAACTTTGTTGTATTAATATTTACTCCCCTTTCGCTTTTTCCTATTTGATATAGGGTTGACCTACTGTGAAAATTTTTGTATGTATTGCATATATTGCTTCAATAAAAATATGTTTAAAAAAAAAAAAAGAATAATGCAAAGAAGATGTTTCAGACAAATTCTCTGTATTTTTCATATGCTTTATACAGTCAAGACTCTGGTACAAACATTTATATGACAGGAAAGGCTCTGCCTCACCCCACTGCTTGTCACTGAAACATATGCCTTTTACATACAGTAATAAACTCACCTCTGTGCAGAGAGAACAGTTTTATGTGACGGACACGAGGACGGATCCAGGGGGTGAGGTACGATCGCCCACTGTAACACTACTGGTGTCTGCTGTATAGCATCACAGCTGCACACCATGCAGGGGGAGAAAAGAGACTGCTGCTGCTCCCTGCACCCAGCCCAGCCCAGTACATAGCTGAGGAGGGAGGCTTGGGGTAGCGTATAGGTAAGAAGTGTTACCGGAGGAGAAGAAGGGGAGCCGCCAATAAGTGTTACCAGAGGGGAAGGGGGGAGGGAGGGAGACTGTCCCTGTATCAGGTATGGGATGAAAGTATGAATATTTCAACGCCCATTCATGCAGTATTTGATGCAGTTGTAATGGTTCTGGAGCTGACTGGTACAACATGGCTGACCACAAGCAGAGACAGTCCAACAAAGTCTAGCCTGGAAACCTCAGGTGACAAACGATCTTTTAGGGTACAGTACATGTGCATGAACCCAAAAACATCTAAATCATCTACCCAACAACATTTAAGAACACATAAAACAACATACAGTGCTTTAAAACACATATGAACAGTTAATAAATGAATGACAGCTCGTTATTTGTGGAGAGAGAATGAGCGGAAATATATTTTTTAAAACATGCCCTAACTGATATGTCAAATTGTGATCTACGTGGATTAAGCGGTAGATCATATAACGAAGTTCTATAATTAGGTACATAGTACACCTGTGCTACAAGGAAGTGGTAGGAACATTCTCTGAGTTCTTTGTGTAAAGCAAATATATGTTATTTCCTAAGCTTTTAATAGGCATTGTCTGCAAGTAACTGCCACATTTACCAGACTAAGGGGTCTAGTTACTAATCCTTGGATGGAGATAAAGTGGGTGGAGATAAAGTACCAGCCAATCAGCTCCTAATTGTCATTTTTCAAACCCAGCCTGCGACATGGCAGTTAGGCGCTGATTGGTTGGTACTTTACTACGTCCACTGTATCTCCAGCCAAGGCTTAGTAAATAGACCCCTTAGGGGCAGGTGTACTAAAACATTGGAGAGTGATAAAGTGGACAGAGATAAAGTACCAGCCAATCAGTTCCTAACTGTCATTTTTCAAACACAGCCTGTAACACGGCAGTTAGACATTTGGTTAGCTGGTACTTTATCTCTCTCCACTTTTTCTCTCTCCAAGGATTAGTACATCTCCTACTAAAGCATCACACACCTAGCATGTACAGTATGTGCCATAAGGAGCGAAACACCCTGCGCGACTGAGATACTCATGGAGGTGTAATGTACCACATCTCATGGAGGTGTAATGTACCACATCTCATGGAGGTGTAATGTACCACATCTCATGGAGGTGTAATGTACCACATCTCATGGAGGTGTAATGTACCACATCTCATGGAGGTGTAATGTACCACATCTCATGGAGGTGTAATGTACCACATCTCATGGAGGTGTAATGTACCACATCTCATGGAGGTGTAATGTACCACATCTCATGGAGGTGTAATGTACCACATCTCATGGAGGTGTAATGTACCACATCTCATGGAGGTGTAATGTACCACATCTCATGGAGGTGTAATGTACCACATCTCATGGAGGTGTAATGTACCACATCTCATGGAGGTGTAATGTACCACATCTCATGGAGGAGTAATGTACCACATCTCATGGAGGTGTAATGTACCACATCTCATGGAGGTGTAATGTACCACATCTCATGGAGGTGTAATGTACCACATCTCATGGAGGAGTAATGTACCACATCTCATGGAGGTGTAATGTACCACATCTCATGGAGGTGTAATGTACCACATCTCATGGAGGTGTAATGTACCACATCTCATGGAGGTGTAATGTACCACATCTCATGGAGGTGTAATGTACCACATCTCATGGAGGAGTAATGTACCACATCTCATGGAGGTGTAATGTACCACATCTCATGGAGGTGTAATGTACCACATCTCATGGAGGTGTAATGTACCACATCTCATGGAGGAGTAATGTACCACATCTCATGGAGGTGTAATGTACCACATCTCCTGGAGGTGTAATGTACCACATCTCATGGAGGTGTAATGTACCACATCTCATGGAGGTGTAATGTACCACATCTCATGGAGGTGTATTGTACCACATCGTTCTTTCAATATTGCATCTTGTTTGCATTACAGATGCAGCAACAGTGTACTACAGACACCGAGCTGTGACTTTACCTGCACAGGAATTAGTTTTAAGCACTTACTACAACGCCGCAGGTGAATCCCAATCAAACTTGGTGTGAGAAAAAAACACAACCACTCTCATCGGAGTCCTTCATACAGCGATTCACAACGATATACATCAAATTGATCAGTACAAGATCGTAATGTAGTTTTTTACCTCCCAGTTGTTTTATTTACGTGAATAAGACACACATTTTCAGTGAGAAAGACGATCGGTGCGGCTGAATTACCTGGCGACCAGAGAGGGGCTATCTGACTTGAGCAACAGTGTATGAGGAGAGGACACACTTGTAATAAACGTTATCTAAGAGCGGCTGCAAATAAAATAACATAGGCTTATGCTTTGTAAGCTTTTGTGTCGCCTTCCAAACCCAAAACAAAGATTCAGTTGAACCTGCTCTTCAAGTTCCCATTGATGCAGTAACAGACGATTAGTTGCTTGAAATGAAAGTAATTGAGTGAAACAAGAATAGTGATCATAAAGACAGCAGGGTGTAGAGAGAAACAAGATCTAGCAACTGATTATTATTATTATTATTATTATTATTATTAATGCTAATAATAATAATCATCATCATCATCATCAATCTCACCCAAAAAACTAAATTTGTGGTTTATCTATCCGATAGGTGCCTGGAACATAACTGAGCATTGGTGGTGCTCCCAGGAATACAATACAGTGTACTCAGAGAGGAAAACATAAATTAACAGTGGCTAATCAAGAAAGTAATTCTTTTTTTTGGGGCACTCTTAAAAATTATTACTTAAATGTAATGATTCTAACGTTAAAACGCGCAGTATGCTTTATTTCACATTCATTAAAATAACTGGGTGTCATACATTTAGTTGTCATTTGTCATTCCCTCCAACTCTAAAACCCCCCATTACAGACAGCATTTGTCCTGTAGATATACAGCAGACAGAGTAAGTTAGATGGTGAGAGCATTGAAGTCCTAATTTTCTGACACATATCATGGTATCAGTAATTGGAGAGACAAAGTAATAATATAATTTAAAGATACTTTTATCTGAAATTATCTACAGATAATCTGTCCCTTCATAGGTGGGAACTGACTTTACCCAAAATAAACATGTATTAACTATGGGTGTGCGCCGGGCCATTTTTCGGGCTTTGTATTTTGGTTTTAGATCTGTATCTCATGTTTTTTATCTGTATTGTTTTTGGCAAAACCGTCCTTACGGGTTTTGGTTTTGGATCTGGATTTTGTTTACAAAAAAATCATAAAAACAGCTAAAATAACAGAATTTGAGGGTATTTGTGTTATTATTTATTATTATTAACCGCAATAACATAAATTTCCACTCATTTCCAGTCTCATTGACAGAATATCAGTTTTATAAACTACAGATGGAGCCGCGCTCATCTGAGGCGGCTCCATTGTATACGAGCACTCCCTGCGTGACTAGGCGATCCGTCCACCTAGTCCCGCCGGCAGCGCACTGAGATGCTCCCATTCTAATGAATAAGGCACGTGCGTGTCACTGACGCGCACGCTCCTCGGACCCGGCGATAGGCGCGCCCGGCTCCATCTGTATGCCAAATCAATGCTCCTAAGAGCACATAATGCAAATAAAAGTGCTGCAAGATGGAATTGTCCTTGGGCCCTCCCACCCTTATGTTGTATATTAAATAGGACATGCAAAGTCTAACAAACCAATCATTTCAGCAACAGGAACTGCCACTTGTGCACAAACTGGCTTTAGTATTTTAAATAGGCACAATGTCATCATTAGCATCCGATTCCTCACCCCCATCAGTGTGTACAACCTCTTCTTCACAGACTATTAATTCATCCTTGCTGGAATCCACCATCATAGGTCCCTCTCTACTCTCATGGAATTTGTAATTCATTTTGATGAATATCATCTTTTCCACATTTTGTGGAAGTAACCTCCTATGCAGAATGCTGACAAGGTTCCCGGCTGTGCTAGAAACTCTTTTGGAGTACGCACTGGAGGCTGGGCAACGTAAGTTAAAAAAAAGCCAGTTTGTGCAAGGGCCTCCAAATTGCTTCTTTTTCCTGACACTATTGAAATGGACTGCCTGACATGCCTATTTGGATGCTATCAATGAAATAATCATCAACAATTCATTCAATGGTGACAGCATCGGGATGTAGTTACTGTATGTGGCCGGCAGTTAGGAGTCCGCCGGTCACATTACCTCCCCCTACATCCCACCCTCTCACAATCTCGACGGTCAGCATGCCGACCAACAGGTACTATTCCCACTCGTGGGTGTCCACGACACCCGTAGAGTAAGAATAGGACCTGTGGCGACTGTAGAATAGAACTAGAGATGAGCGCCTGAAATTTTTCGGGTTTTGTGTTTTGGGTTCGGTTCCGCGGCCGTGTTTTGGGTTCGACCGCGTTTTGGCAAAACCTCACCGAATTTTTTTTGTCGGATTCGGGTGTGTTTTGGATTCGGGTGTTTTTTTAAAAAAACCCTAAAAAACAGCTTAAATCATAGAATTTGGGGGTCATTTTGATCCCATATTATTATTAACCTCAAAAACCATAATTTCCACTCATTTTCAGTCTATTCTGAATACCTCACACCTCACAATATTATTTTTAGTCCTAAAATTTGCACCAAGGTCGCTGGATGACTAAGCTAAGCGACACTAGTGGCCGACACAAACACCTGGCCCATCTAGGAGTGGCACTGCAGTGTCACGCAGGATGTCCCTTCCAAAAAACCCTCCCCAATCAGCACATGACGCAAAGAAAAAAAGAGGCGCAATGAGGTAGCTGACTGTGTGAGTAAGATAAGCGACCCTAGTGGCCGACACAAACACCGGGCCCATTTAGGAGTGGCACTGCAGTGTCACGCAGGATGTCCCTTCCAAAAAACCCTCCCCAATCAGCACATGACGCAAAGAAAAAAAGAGGCGCAATGAGGTAGCTGACTGTGTGAGTAAGATTAGCGACCCTAGTGGCCGACACAAACACCGGGCCCATTTAGGAGTGGCACTGCAGTGTCACGCAGGATGTCCCTTCCAAAAAACCCTCCCCAATCAGCACATGACGCAAAGAAAAAAAGAGGCGCAATGAGGTAGCTGACTGTGTGAGTAAGATTAGCGACCCTAGTGGCCGACACAAACACCGGGCCCATTTAGGAGTGGCACTGCAGTGTCACGCAGGATGTCCCTTCCAAAAAACCCTCCCCAATCAGCACATGACGCAAAGAAAAAAAGAGGCGCAATGAGGTAGCTGACTGTGTGAGTAAGATTAGCGACCCTAGTGGCCGACACAAACACCGGGCCCATTTAGGAGTGGCACTGCAGTGTCACGTAGGATGTCCCTTCCAAAAAACCCTCCCCAATCAGCACATGACGCAAAGAAAAAAAGAGGCGCAATGAGGTAGCTGACTGTATGAGTAAGATTAGCGACCCTAGTGGCCGACACAAACACCGGGCCCATTTAGGAGTGGCACTGCAGTGTCACGCAGGATGTCCCTTCCAAAAAACCCTCCCCAATCAGCACATGACGCAAAGAAAAAAAGAGGCGCAATGAGGTAGCTGACTGTGTGAGTAAGATTAGCGACCCTAGTGGCCGACACAAACACCGGGCCCATTTAGGAGTGGCACTGCAGTGTCACGCAGGATGTCCCTTCCAAAAAACCCTCCCCAATCAGCACATGACGCAAAGAAAAAAAGAGGCGCAATGAGGTAGCTGACTGTATGAGTAAGATTAGCGACCCTAGTGGCCGACACAAACACCGGGCCCATTTAGGAGTGGCACTGCAGTGTCACGCAGGATGTCCCTTCCAAAAAACCCTCCCCAATCAGCACATGACGCAAAGAAAAAAAGAGGCGCAATGAGGTAGCTGACTGTGTGAGTAAGATTAGCGACCCTAGTGGCCGACACAAACACCGGGCCCATTTAGGAGTGGCACTGCAGTGTCACGCAGGATGTCCCTTCCAAAAAACCCTCCCCAATCAGCACATGACGCAAAGAAAAAAAGAGGCGCAATGAGGTAGCTGACTGTGTGAGTAAGATTAGCGACCCTAGTGGCCGACACAAACACCGGGCCCATTTAGGAGTGGCACTGCAGTGTCACGCAGGATGTCCCTTCCAAAAAACCCTCCCCAATCAGCACATGACGCAAAGAAAAAAAGAGGCGCAATGAGGTAGCTGACTGTGTGAGTAAGATTAGCGACCCTAGTGGCCGACACAAACACCGGGCCCATTTAGGAGTGGCACTGCAGTGTCACGCAGGATGTCCCTTCCAAAAAACCCTCCCCAATCAGCACATGACGCAAAGAAAAAAAGAGGCGCAATGAGGTAGCTGACTGTGTGAGTAAGATTAGCGACCCTAGTGGCCGACACAAACACCGGGCCCATTTAGGAGTGGCACTGCAGTGTCACGCAGGATGTCCCTTCCAAAAAACCCTCCCCAATCAGCACATGACGCAAAGAAAAAAAGAGGCGCAATGAGGTAGCTGACTGTGTGAGTAAGATTAGCGACCCTAGTGGCCGACACAAACACCGGGCCCATTTAGGAGTGGCACTGCAGTGTCACGCAGGATGTCCCTTCCAAAAAACCCTCCCCAATCAGCACATGACGCAAAGAAAAAAAGAGGCGCAATGAGGTAGCTGACTGTGTGAGTAAGATTAGCGACCCTAGTGGCCGACACAAACACCGGGCCCATTTAGGAGTGGCACTGCAGTGTCACGCAGGATGTCCCTTCCAAAAAACCCTCCCCAAACAGCACATGACGCAAAGAAAAATAAAAGAAAAAAGAGGTGCAAGATGGAATTGTCCTTGGGCCCTCCCACCCACCCTTATGTTGTATAAACAAAACAGGACATGCACACTTTAACCAACCCATCATTTCAGTGACAGGGTCTGCCACACGACTGTGACTGATATGACGGGTTGGTTTGGACCCCCCCCAAAAAAGAAGCAATTAATCTCTCCTTGCACAAACTGGCTCTACAGAGGCAAGATGTCCACCTCATCATCACCCTCCGATATATCACCGTGTACATCCCCCTCCTCACAGATTATCAATTCGTCCCCACTGGAATCCACCATCTCAGCTCCCTGTGTACTTTGTGGAGGCAATTGCTGCTGGTCAATGTCTCCGCGGAGGAATTGATTATAATTCATTTTAATGAACATCATCTTCTCCACATTTTCTGGATGTAACCTCGTACGCCGATTGCTGACAAGGTGAGCGGCGGCACTAAACACTCTTTCGGAGTACACACTTGTGGGAGGGCAACTTAGGTAGAATAAAGCCAGTTTGTGCAATGGCCTCCAAATTGCCTATTTTTCCTGCCAGTATAAGTATGGACTGTGTGACGTGCCTACTTGGATGCGGTCACTCATATAATCCTCCACCATTCTTTCAATGGTGAGAGAATCATATGCAGTGACAGTAGACGACATGTCCGTAATCGTTGTCAGGTCCTTCAGTCCGGACCAGATGTCAGCATCAGCAGTCGCTCCAGACTGCCCTGCATCACCGCCAGAGGGTGGGCTCGGAATTCTGAGCCTTTTCCTCGCACCCCCAGTTGCGGGAGAATGTGAAGGAGGAGATGTTGACAGGTCGCGTTCCGCTTGACTTGACAATTTTCTCACCAGCAGGTCTTTCAACCCCAGCAGACTTGTGTCTGCCGGAAAGAGAGATCCAAGGTAGGCTTTAAATCTAGGATCGAGCACGGTGGCCAAAATGTAGTGCTCTGATTTCAACAGATTGACCACCCGTGAATCCTTGTTAAGCGAATTAAGGGCTCCATCCACAAGTCCCACATGCCTAGCGGAATCGCTCCGTGTTAGCTCCTCCTTCAATGTCTCCAGCTTCTTCTGCAAAAGCCTGATGAGGGGAATGACCTGACTCAGGCTGGCAGTGTCTGAACTGACTTCACGTGTGGCAAGTTCAAAGGGCATCAGAACCTTGCACAACGTTGAAATCATTCTCCACTGCGCTTGAGACAGGTGCATTCCACCTCCTATATCGTGCTCAATTGTATAGGCTTGAATGGCCTTTTGCTGCTCCTCCAACCTCTGAAGCATATAGAGGGTTGAATTCCACCTCGTTACCACTTCTTGCTTCAGATGATGGCAGGGCAGGTTCAGTAGTTTTTGGTGGTGCTCCAGTCTTCTGTACGTGGTGCCTGTACGCCGAAAGTGTCCCGCAATTTTTCTGGCCACCGACAGCATCTCTTGCACGCCCCTGTCGTTTTTTAAATAATTCTGCACCACCAAATTCAAGGTATGTGCAAAACATGGGACGTGCTGGAATTTGCCCATATTTAATGCACACACAATATTGCTGGCGTTGTCCGATGCCACAAATCCACAGGAGAGTCCAATTGGGGTAAGCCATTCCGCGATGATCTTCCTCAGTTGCCGTAAGAGGTTTTCAGCTGTGTGCGTATTCTGGAAACCGGTGATACAAAGCGTAGCCTGCCTAGGAAAGAGTTGGCGTTTGCGAGATGCTGCTACTGGTGCCGCCGCTGCTGTTCTTGCGGCGGGAGTCCATACATCTACCCAGTGGGCTGTCACAGTCATATAGTCCTGACCCTGCCCTGCTCCACTTGTCCACATGTCCGTGGTTAAGTGGACATTGGGTACAACTGCATTTTTTAGGACACTGGTGAGTCTTTTTCTGACGTCCGTGTACATTCTCGGTATCGCCTGCCTAGAGAAGTGGAACCTAGATGGTATTTGGTAACGGGGGCACACTGCCTCAATAAATTGTCTAGTTCCCTGTGAACTAACGGCGGATACCGGACGCACGTCTAACACCAACATAGTTGTCAAGGCCTCAGTTATCCGCTTTGCAGCAGGATGACTGCTGTGATATTTCATCTTCCTCGCAAAGGACTGTTGAACAGTCAATTGCTTACTGGAAGTAGTACAAGTGGGCTTACGACTTCCCCTCTGGGATGACCATCGACTCCCAGCAGCAACAACAGCAGCGCCAGCAGCAGTAGGCGTTACACGCAAGGATGCATCGGAGGAATCCCAGGCAGGAGAGGACTCGTCAGAATTGCCAGTGACATTGCCTGCAGGACTATTGGCATTCCTGGGGAAGGAGGAAATTGACACTGAGGGAGTTGGTGGGGTGGTTTGCGTGAGCTTGGTTACAAGAGGAAGGGATTTACTGGTCAGTGGACTGCTTCCGCTGTCACCCAAAGTTTTTGAACTTGTCACTGACTTATTATGAATGCGCTGCAGGTGACGTATAAGGGAGGATGTTCCGAGGTGGTTAACGTCCTTACCCCTACTTATTACAGCTTGACAAAGGGAACACACGGCTTGACACCTGTTGTCCGCATTTCTGTTGAAATAGTTCCACACCGAAGAGCTGATATTTTTGGTATTTTCACCAGGCATGTCAACGGCCATATTCCTCCCACGGACAACAGGTGTCTCCCCGGGTGCCTGACTTAAACAAACCACCTCACCATCAGAATCCTCCTGGTCAATTTCCTCCCCAGCGCCAGCAACACCCATATCCTCCTCATCCTGGTGTACTTCAACACTGACATCTTCAATCTGACTATCAGGAACTGGACTGCGGGTGCTCCTTCCAGCACTTGCAGGGGGCGTGCAAATGGTGGAAGGCGCATGCTCTTCACGTCCAGTGTTGGGAAGGTCAGGCATCGCAACCGACACAATTGGACTCTCCTTGTGGATTTGGGATTTCGAAGAACGCACAGTTCTTTGCGGTGCTACTGCTTTTGCCAGCTTGAGTCTTTTCATTTTTCTAGCGAGAGGCTGAGTGCCTCCATCCTCATGTGAAGCTGAACCACTAGCCATGAACATAGGCCAGGGCCTCAGCCGTTCCTTGCCACTCCGTGTGGTAAATGGCATATTGGCAAGTTTACGCTTCTCCTCCGACAATTTTATTTTAGGTTTTGGAGTCCTTTTTTTACTGATATTTGGTGTTTTGGATTTGACATGCTCTGTACTATGACATTGGGCATCGGCCTTGGCAGACGACGTTGCTGGCATTTCATCGTCTCGGCCATGACTAGTGGCAGCAGCTTCAGCACGAGGTGGAAGTGGATCTTGATCTTTCCCTAATTTTGGAACCTCAACATTTTTGTTCTCCATATTTTAATAGGCACAACTAAAAGGCACCTCAGGTAAACAATGGAGATGGATGGATACTAGTATACAATTATGGACGGACTGCCGAGTGCCGACACAGAGGTAGCTACAGCCGTGAACTACCGTACTGTGTCTGCTGCTAATATAGACTGGTTGATAAAGAGATGTCGTAGTATGTATGTATGAAGAAGAAAGAAAAAAAAACCACGGTTAGGTGGTATACAATTATGGACGGACTTCCGAGTGCCGACACAGAGGTAGCCACAGCCGTGAACTACCATACTGTACTGTGTCTGCTGCTAATATAGACTGGTTGATAAAGAGATGTCGTAGTATGTATGTATGAAGAAGAAAGAAAAAAAAACCACGGGTAGGTGGTATACAATTATGGACGGACTGCCGAGTGCCGACACAGAGGTAGCCACAGCCGTGAACTACCGTACTGTACTGTGTCTGCTGCTAATATAGACTGGTTGATAAAGAGATGTAGTAGTATGTATGTATAAAGAAGAAAGAAAAAAAAACCACGGGTAGGTGGTATACAATTATGGACGGACTGCCGAGTGCCGACACAGAGGTAGCCACAGCCGTGAACTACCGTACTGTACTGTGTCTGCTGCTAATATAGACTGGTTGATAAAGAGATGTCGTAGTATGTATGTATGAAGAAGAAAGAAAAAAAAACCACGGTTAGGTGGTATACAATTATGGACGGACTGCCGAGTGCCGACACAGAGGTAGCCACAGCCGTGAACTACCGTACTGTACTGTGTCTGCTGCTAATATAGACTGGTTGATAAAGAGATGTCGTAGTATGTATGTATAAAGAAGAAAGAAAAAAAAACCACGGTTAGGTGGTATACAATTATGGACGGACTGCCGAGTGCCGACACAGAGGTAGCCACAGCCGTGAACTACCGTACTGTACTGTGTCTGCTGCTAATATAGACTGGTTGATAAAGAGATGTCGTAGTATGTATGTATGAAGAAGAAAAAAAAACCACGGTTAGGTGGTATACAATTATGGACGGACTGCCGAGTGCCGACACAGAGGTAGCCACAGCCGTGAACTACCGTACTGTACTGTGTCTGCTGCTAATATAGACTGGTTGATAAAGAGATGTCGTAGTATGTATGTATAAAGAAGAAAGAAAAAAAAACCACGGTTAGGTGGTATACAATTATGGACGGACTGCCGAGTGCCGACACAGAGGTAGCCACAGCCGTGAACTACCGTACTGTACTGTGTCTGCTGCTAATATAGACTGGTTGATAAAGAGATGTAGTAGTATGTATGTATAAAGAAGAAAGAAAAAAAAACCACGGGTAGGTGGTATACAATTATGGATGGACTGCCGAGTGCCGACACAGAGGTAGCTACAGCCGTGAACTACCGTACTGTGTCTGCTGCGACTGGATGATAAATAATGATATAAAAAATAAATATATATCACTACTGCAGCCGGACAGGTATATATATTATATAATGACGGACCTGCTGGACACTGTCTGTCAGCAGAATGAGTTTTTTATAGAATAAAAAAAAAAACACCACACAAGTGAAGTCACACGACGAGTGTTTAACTTTTTCAGGCAATCACAATATAGTATACTACTAACTATACTGGTGGTCAGTGTGGTCAGGTCACTGGTCAGTCACACTGGCAGTGGCACTCCTGCAGCAAAAGTGTGCACTGTTTAATTTTAATATAATATGTACTCCTGGCTAATGCTATAACCTATAACTGGCACTGCAGTGCTCCCCAGTCTCCCCCACAATTATAAGCTGTGTGAGCTGAGCACAGTCAGATATATAATATATACATAGATGATGCAGCACACTGGGCTGAGCAGTGCACACAGATATGGTATGTGACTGTCTTGTACTCCTGGCTCCTGCTATAACCTATAACTGGCACTGCAGTGCTCCCCAGTCTCCCCCACAATTATAAGCTGTGTGAGCTGAGCACAGTCAGATATATAATATATACATAGATGATGCAGGCATGCAGCACACTGGGCTGAGCAGTGCACACAGATATGGTATGTGACTGAGTCACTGTGTGTACCGTTTTTTTCAGGCAGAGAACGGATATATTAAATAAAACAACTGCACTGCTGGTGGTCACTGTGGTCAGTCACTAAACTCTGCACTCTCTTCTACAGTATCAGCCTCAGGTCAATCTCTCTCTCTCTCTCCTAATCTAAATGGAGAGGACGCCAGCCACGTCCTCTCCCTATCAATCTCAATGCACGTGTGAAAATGGCGGCGACGCGCGGCTCCTTATATAGAATCCGAGTCTCGCGAGAATCCGACAGCGTCATGATGACGTTCGGGCGCGCTCGGGTTAACGAGCAAGGCGGGAAGATCCGAGTCGCTCGGACCCGTGAAAAAAAACATGAAGTTCGTGCGGGTTCGGATTCAGAGAAACCGAACCCGCTCATCTCTAAATTGAACCCGTGGTGCCCCGCAAGGGGCTTCCTATGCTTGCCCGCCCCCCATCACCGGTGTAAGCTGACCGGCAGTAAAAGTGTTGCACAAATGAGTCAGAAATATGTATTATTATTTTTTATATCACACAACGGCAGTTACAGTGTCACACAAATGAGTCAGAAATATATATTTTTTTACACACTGCGGTTTAGCTTCACCAACAGTATCGCACAATACGTGTATGAGCAAGAAATGGTAGTCGAACACTGCGGTTGACCCACAAGAACAGCTTCGCACAATACGTGTATGAGTAAGAAATAATATACTGCGGTCTGACCAGCAGTGTCACAGTACTTATGAAAATAAAATAAAAATTGTATAGTATAGTATACTGAGGTAGAGCACAAACAAAAAAAAATATATATTTTTTATAATTATAATTTTAGGCTTTTTGTTTTTAGCTTTTATTATTTTCATTTTACCCTGGGGCGAAGCACCTGGATGAATGGACAAATCACCTCTTTCAGATACAGCAGAGAGAGCACGCCTTAAAAAAACAGCAGACAAAGAGAGCACCCCTTTGAGATACAGCAGTCAGAGAGAGTACCACTTTTTCAGATACAGCAGTCAGAGAGAGTACCCCTTTTTCAGAAACAGCAGACAGAGAAAGCTCCCCTTTCAGATACAACAAACAGAGAGAGCACCCCTTTCAGATACAGCAGACAGAGCACATGCCCCATGCCAGACAACACAGTACTAAGATGGACACGTCCATCCAGTACACACTCCACAGTAGTAACATACATACTGTACAACTAAATAGGGTACAATGCCTTATTGCTACTCATAGGTTTGGAAAGCCCCTACTATTGTCAGGTGGCTCAAATGATGACAACAATAGCAATGGTATATACTACAATTACCAGAATTGCCGCCACATCATGCAGTGTAAGGGACAGAGCAGACCTGCTGCACATGCCT
This sequence comes from Pseudophryne corroboree, assembly GCF_028390025.1. NCBI lineage: Eukaryota > Metazoa > Chordata > Amphibia > Anura > Myobatrachidae > Pseudophryne > Pseudophryne corroboree. The sequence goes on from NC_086454.1 coordinate 55,674,602, forward strand.
AGTGGTAGCGGCTTCTTCTACCAAGTTTGCTATGTGTGTGGTTCTGAGTCCTCAGTCAGTGCAATGGAGCAGAGCGTAGCTACCAGAAAGAAGAGTCAGGAGCCATACCATGAGGTGCTTAGAAAGTGCAGTACTGGTTCTATTCTATTATGTTTGTGTATTTATTATGGTATGTTTAACCTTTTCCTGACCACTTATCTTATTTATATTATTTCATTATGTTTGATACAGCCTATACTATAGACCATCTAAAGCGTTAAATATTAATACTGCATTCCATACAGTATCCAGTATATAAAATGACCACTGTTTACATTAATTTCGAGGGTCGTCACTAGGTTCTTCTACCACAACCCCAAGCTCCAGCAGCTTGCTCCAATGTTCCGCAGAGTGGGAGATTGCGGATTGCATTCGGAATCCCCTTCTAGAAATCCCGTGTTTGCCACTGCTACTGGTTGAGGAACAGAGGTCTTAAGCATATGATAAGGTGTGTGTGCGCCACTGAAGGAGATCAGCAAGGAAGTGCGGATTTATGGCAGATGAGTTAACCTGATTAACGCCTAGTTTGCCTTATTGATGCATATAAAAATTGTACCCTGTATTGCGTATGCTGGACACAAGGGTGTAGCTACCATAGGTGCAGGGAGTGCAGCTGCTAGGGGGCCCAGAGCTGAGAGGGGCCCATCTTCCTTTTCACAGTTACATATTTTAATATACATTTTCCACTTTAGGGTGGCACATAGGGGCCCTTACAAACTTTTGCCTCGGGGCCTACAGAATATTTAGTTATGTCCCTGGACCTGCACATTTAATGTGGTATAAATGAACAGGAGGACGTCTTAGTGTTACATAATATGAACTGGGGCACTGCAATGTGGCATTAATAAAATAGAGGCACTATAGTGTAGCATAATATAAACTGGGGACACTGTATGTCATAATGTGAATTGGGGGTACTGTGTTGCAGATTGTGTGCTGGCACCCCTATAATGTGTACTTGGACACTACTATGGTTCATAAAGTAAACTAGGGTACTACTATGGGGCATTACATTAACTAAGGCAATGTTATGGTTCAGAGGGGCCCATGCTTAAGGGTGTGGCCAGGCTCCAGTGAAAGCGTGGCCGGCCACCACAGAGGTTTGGCTACCCATTACAGAGTACATGTTCTGTGCCCCTTGGTAAATGTATAAAAAAACGAATTCTTGTGAAGTATAATGTAACATATGTATAATGCATAATTCAAGTGCACCTGGATAAAGTCTGGAACCTGATCCCTAGAGGAGGAGGAAGGCCCACAGGCAGTGTGGCCCACCGGTGGTTTCCCCTGTTCCCCCGTGGGCCAGTCCAACCCTGGTCTAGAAGCACTGGTACAGGGGCGCCTTTAAACTGTTGCAATGGGGCCCACAAAGTTGAGGCTACGCCCCTGGCTGGACATACAGTACATACTACAATTATATGGCCAATCCACCTGATATCAGCGGATTGGCCAGATTATTGCAGAGTGTATGTGGGCGACAGATCCAGTAACATTGATTGGGCGGGAATGTCGTATAGTCCAGCATGTCCCTCGGATTCGATATTTTGAAAGATATTTTGAAATTTTTGATTATTGAATTACACTTGTACTGTAGACCTCAGTACTGAAATGCAGAAGTCAGTGCTCCACTCATAACAAAGATTACTCAATTATACAATATATCAATATACAGGCGCATCAGCTGATAATCAGGGCATCATATTCATTGTGCATGCAGAAATGGTCTTGACTAAATCGTTTTTTAGACATAAGGGAAAGAAACTGCAACACTCTATAAACCCTGGTCCCTTCTACTGTCTGCTACCATGCATGGGGAGGACAGCAGATAAGAGGGGGAAGCAGTGGCAGTGTGTTATGCACACCAGTGCCTGCAGGAATGTACTGGTGTTTGAACTGTTATGCACACCAGTGCCTGCAGGAATGTACTGGTGTCTGAACGGATAGGGATGCAAAACAAATGAACTCACAGACAGACTGGGGAATATGACATTACGTACACAGAAGGTGATAGGGTAACAAAACAAACACAAAGTGAAAAGAGAAGCCCAGAGGCTAAGAAACTGGGTGTCTCCCTAGTATTAGTAATGCTCAGATGGAAAAAGCAAGATGTTGTGTTTTAATACGTAGAGAACCCGAAATGCTGTTGCTAAGGGCAACAGCAAAACCCTAAAGGGTTACCAACGGGTGTGGCAGTAAACTCCTTGGTCAGAGATGGAATGATAGACACAAGGAGAGTCTCCACAATCCTAATCCTCACTTGCAGTGCACAGGTTCAGCTTACTGCCACTAAACTGACACCTGAACACCTTGCACAGTGAGACAGGATTTAGGCAGGCAAGTCTTAGAATACAGCCGCAAACTTGCTAAGTTCACAGAGTAGCAAAAGAACCCCAGCAAGTTAAACGACTGACTCCAGTCTTACTGCTAGGTCTGGATTGGCAGAGTGTAGTACCAAATCCCCAGGCCTATTTGCAGTAAGCAACAACAAATACAAAGCTACACAGTACTGGCTAACTTTCAGGAACTGACTAACCAACAAAGATTCAGCAGCATCTGCTTAACCTGAGAAGAGGCCTTATATAGCAGGTGCTGTTCACGCCCCACTCAGACCTCACAGACTGTGAGCACAAAAACCAGCACCGGATCTCCTGCCGTGCACAGAGCCTGTAACCACTGCACAGCAAAAGACCCGAACCGGAGTATCAGCTGCGCTCAGGTTACTCTGCTAGCACTTGTCTCCCGGTTGCCTTGACGACGTGGCAGCACAGGCAGGAGACCCTAACACAGTGTTGGTAGAAAAAAAGTTTAAAGTTAGATCCCATGCTAGGTGTTAGGTTCCCCTTGATGCAGACACTTGCAATGAAGGTGTGAAGTGCAAGGGAGATGATGTGCCAAGGGAAATGCTGCTACCTGAAAGTAGAAGGAAGGAGAGGAACTGACACCAATTTGGGGAGACTTCTCCATATCTGCATATTTGATTGACAATGCCAATGAGATGGGCTAGTAGTAATTCACTTTCTTAAGTGACCCAGACGTGGAAGTGCACCAATGGGAGACTGGGGGCGGGATGTACTAAACGAAAAATGCGGTAAACTCCCTGTTTACCGCATTTTCCGGATGTACTAACCCCCGGCCGGCAGGACAGCGCCGCGGTGGGGTACGCCAGCTTTAGCTGGCGTACGTCCATAGAAGCCTATGGGCTTCTCTCCACGGCGCTGTGTGAGGGAACCGATCGGATCCCTCCCAGCATGCCCTGAGGCCGCCCCCGTCACCCCGCGCATGCGCAGACTGACTTCTGGGGCCGAATCCCGGAAGTCAGGCTGCCGCTGCGCATCGCGGAGGACAGCTCTTATCGGAAGAGCTGTCCTCCGCAATGCTGATCGCATATGTTTGTACATATGCGATCAGCAACGTAGCGCAGGGCGGCGATGGGCGGCGATGTACATTAGTACATCCCGCCCTGGATTTGTTGACTGACATCTTATTCAACCAATGATAAGTTTTTAGAATGGTTGTCATAGTGGGATATCATAGTATCTAGCCAAAATGCAGCAAATTATATCGATTACATTACTGACGCAGCTGTAGCATCCTCTACCTATGTCCCACTCGTTCTCCTAACACAAGTTTGCGGGAGAAAACAATTCTAGTGGGATTTTTCTCACCATCAGGGATTACATGAAGGAGAAGTAACCTGGACTCGGCGGGAAAGCCCATACTGTTGGCCAGAATTATGCAAACTATCTCTTGTTTAATAGCAAATTCTGATTTAGTAATGCATCTGCACTCTTCCTTTCTGTGTGTGGCCCTAAAAGTCTCAGCAGTGTAGCACCTCTCATTACAGATAGTTAGGGTTTGCAGTCTTGCCACCACTCCCCCCCAATCCTATTTAGGCTGTTTTGTGATAGTGCCAAGGCCAGTGTCTGTGTTTGCTGATGCTGATTTACTGGCCTTGGTCGCAGATATGAGACAGCCATATAGGAGCGTAGCCAAAATTTTGCCTCATAGCAACAATAGTTGCATCTTAGTTAATTTTATGTCCCATAGTAGTGCCCTAGTTCATTGTATGCCCCAAAGTAGTGCCCTAGATCACAATATATCACATTGAAGTGTCCTCAGTTCATAATGCTACACTATAGTGCTTACAGTCCATATTATTAGAGATGAGCGGGTTCGGTTCCTCGAAATCCGAACCCCCCCGAACTTCAGCCTTTTTACACGGGTCCGAGGCAGACTCGGATCTTCCCGCCTTGCTCGGCTAACCCGAGCGCGCCCGAACGTCATCATCCCGCTGTCGGATTCTCGCGAGGCTCGTATTCTATCGCGAGACTCGGATTCTATATAAGGAGTTGCGCGTCGCCGCCATTTTCACACGTGCATTGAGATTGATAGGGAGAGGACGTGGCTGGCGTCCTCTCCGTTTATAGTTACTGTTAGTAGTTAGTTGATCTGATTGCTGCTTAGCTTATTGTGGAGAGGATTGGGGAGAGCTGTTAGGAGGAGTACAGTCAGTGCAGAGTTTTGCTAGTTTTTTTTAATCCGTTCTCTGCCTGAAAAAAACGCTCCATACCATATCTGTGCTCAGCCTCAGTGTGCTGCATGATATATCTATGTATATCTGACTGTGCTGAGTGCTCACTGCTCACACAGCTGAATTGTGGGGGAGACTGGGGTGCAGTTATAGCAGGAGTACAGTGCACACTTTTGCTGCCAGTGTGACTGACCAGTGACCACCAGTATATTGTCTGCCTGAAAAAGTTAAACAGTGAACACTCCTGTGGTGTTTTTTTTTTTAATTCTATAAACGCATTCTGCTGACAGTGTCCAGCAGGTCCGTCATTCATTATATTATATAAATATTTACCTGCAGTAGTGTTATATTTTTTTTGTTCATCTCTATCATCTTTATCATCTCTATATTAGCAGACGCAGTACGGTAGTCCACGGCTGTGGCTACCTCTGTGTTGTCACTCGTCAGTGCTCGTCCATAATTGTATACCTACCTGTGGTGGTTTTTTTTTTTCTATCTTCTTCATACTAGTAGTTTAGGAGTCTGCTGACAGTGTCCAGCAGGTCCGTCATTATATTATATATACCTGCAGTAGTGATATATATATATATTTTATATCATTATCATCTCTATACTAGCAGACGCAGTACAGTAGTCCACGGCTGTAGCTACCTCTGTGTCGTCAGTGCTCGTCCATAATTGTATACCTACCTGTGGTGGGTTTTTTTTTTCTATCTTCTTCATACTAGTAGTTTAGGAGTCTGCTGACAGTGTCCAGCAGGTCCGTCATTATATTATATATACCTGCAGTAGTGATATATATATATATTTTATATCATTATCATCTCTATACTAGCAGACGCAGTACGGTAGTCCACGGCTGTAGCTACCTCTGTGTCGTCAGTGCTCGTCCATAATTGTATACCTACCTGTGGTGGGGTTTTTTTTTCTATCTTCTTCATACTAGTAGTTTAGGAGTCTGCTGACAGTGTCCAGCAGGTCCGTCATTATATTATATATACCTGCAGTAGTGATATATATATTTTTTTATATCATTATCATCTCTATACTAGCAGACGCAGTACGGTAGTCCACGGCTGTAGCTACCTCTGTGTCGTCAGTGCTCGTCCATAATTGTATACCTACCTGTGGTGGGTTTTTTTTTTCTATCTTCTTCATACTAGTAGTTTAGGAGTCTGCTGACAGTGTCCAGCAGGTCCGTCATTATATTATATATACCTGCAGTAGTGATATATATATATTTTTTATATCATTATCATCTCTATACTAGCAGACGCAGTACGGTAGTCCTCGGCTGTAGCTACCTCTGTGTCGTCAGTGCTCGTCCATAATTGTATACCTACCTGTGGTGGGTTTTTTTTTTCTATCTTCTTCATACTAGTAGTTTAGGAGTCTGCTGACAGTGTCCAGCAGGTCCGTCATTATATTATATATACCTGCAGTAGTGATATATATATATTTTTTATATCATTATCATCTCTATACTAGCAGACGCAGTACGGTAGTCCTCGGCTGTAGCTACCTCTGTGTCGTCAGTGCTCGTCCATAATTGTATACCTACCTGTGGTGGGTTTTTTTTTCTATCTTCTTCATACTAGTAGTTTAGGAGTCTGCTGACAGTGTCCAGCAGGTCCGTCATTATATTATATATACCTGCAGTAGTGATATATATATATTTTTTATATCATTATCATCTCTATACTAGCAGACGCAGTACGGTAGTCCACGGCTGTAGCTACCTCTGTGTCGTCAGTGCTCGTCCATAATTGTATACCTACCTGTGGTGGGTTTTTTTTTTCTATCTTCTTCATACTAGTAGTTTAGGAGTCTGCTGACAGTGTCCAGCAGGTCCGTCATTATATTATATATACCTGCAGTAGTGATATATATATATTTTTTATATCATTATCATCTCTATACTAGCAGACGCAGTACGGTAGTCCACGGCTGTAGCTACCTCTGTGTCGTCAGTGCTCGTCCATAATTGTATACCTACCTGTGGTGGGTTTTTTTTTTCTATCTTCTTCATACTAGTAGTTTAGGAGTCTGATGACAGTGTCCAGCAGGTCCGTCATTATATTATATATACCAGCAGTAGTGATATATATATATTTTTTATATCATTATCATCTCTATACTAGCAGACGCAGTACGGTAGTCCACGTCTGTAGCTACCTCTGTGTCGTCAGTGCTCGTCCATAATTGTATACCTACCTGTGGTGGGTTTTTTTTTTCTATCTTCTTCATACTAGTAGTTTAGGAGTCTGCTGACAGTGTCCAGCAGGTCCGTCATTATATTATATATACCTGCAGTAGTGATATATATATATTTTTTATATCATTATCATCTCTATACTAGCAGACGCAGTACGGTAGTCCACGGCTGTAGCTACCTCTGTGTCGTCAGTGCTCGTCCGTAATTGTATACCTACCTGTGGTGGTTTTTTTTTTTTTCTATCTTCTTCATACTAGTAGTTTAGGAGTCTGCTGACAGTGTCCAGCAGGTCCGTCATTATATTATACATACCTGCAGTAGTGATATATATATATTTTTTATATCATTATCATCTCTATACTAGCAGACGCAGTACGGTAGTCCACGGCTGTAGCTACCTCTGTGTCGTCAGTGCTCGTCCATAATTGTATACCTACCTGTGGTGGGTTTTTTTTTTTCTATCTTCTTCATACTAGTAGTTTAGGAGTCTGCTGACAGTGTCCAGCAGGTCCGTCATTATATTATATATACCTGCAGTAGTGATATATATATATTTTTTATATCATTATCATCTCTATACTAGCAGACGCAGTACGGTAGTCCACGGCTGTAGCTACCTCTGTGTCGTCAGTGCTCGTCCATAATTGTATACCTACCTGTGGTGGTTTTTTTTTTTCTATCTTCTTCATACTAGTAGTTTAGGAGTCTGCTGACAGTGTCCAGCAGGTCCGTCATTATATTATATATACCTGCAGTAGTGATATATATATATTTTTTATATCATTATCATCTCTATACTAGCAGACGCAGTACGGTAGTCCACGGCTGTAGCTACCTCTGTGTCGTCAGTGCTCGTCCATAATTGTATACCTACCTGTGGTGGTTTGTTTTTTTCTATCTTCTTCATACTAGTAGTTTAGGAGTCTGCTGACAGTGTCCAGCAGGTCCGTCATTATATTATATATACCTGCAGTAGTGATATATATATATTTTTTATATCATCATCTCTATACTAGCAGACGCAGTACGGTAGTCCACGGCTGTAGCTACCTCTGTGTCGTCAGTGCTCGTCCATAATTGTATACCTACCTGTGGTGGGTTTTTTTTTCTATCTTCTTCATACTAGTAGTTTAGGAGTCTGCTGACAGTGTCCAGCAGGTCCGTCATTATATTATATATACCTGCAGTAGTGATATATATATATTTTTTATATCATTATCATCTCTATACTAGCAGACGCAGTACGGTAGTCCACGGCTGTAGCTACCTCTGTGTCGTCAGTGCTCGTCCATAATTGTATACCTACCTGTGGTGGGGTTTTTTTTCTATCTTCTTCATACTAGTAGTTTAGGAGTCTGCTGACAGTGTCCAGCAGGTCCGTCATTATATTATATATACCTGCAGTAGTGATATATATATATATTTTATATCATTATCATCTCTATACTAGCAGACGCAGTACGGTAGTCCACGGCTGTAGCTACCTCTGTGTCGTCAGTGCTCGTCCATAATTGTATACCTACCTGTGGTGGGGTTTTTTTTTCTATCTTCTTCATACTAGTAGTTTAGGAGTCTGCTGACAGTGTCCAGCAGGTCCGTCATTATATTATATATACCTGCAGTAGTGATATATATATATATTTTTTATATCATTATCATCTCTATACTAGCAGACGCAGTACGGTAGTCCACGGCTGTAGCTACCTCTGTGTCGTCAGTGCTCGTCCATAATTGTATACCTACCTGTGGTGGGTTTTTTTTTTCTATCTTCTTCATACTAGTAGTTTAGGAGTCTGCTGACAGTGTCCAGCAGGTCCGTCATTATATTATATATACCTGCAGTAGTGATATATATATATTTTTTATATCATTATCATCTCTATACTAGCAGACGCAGTACGGTAGTCCACAGCTGTAGCTACCTCTGTGTCGTCAGTCACTCGTCATCCATAAGTATAGTAGTATCCATCCATCTCCATTGTTTACCTGAGGTGCCTTTTAGTTGTGCCTATTAAAAAATGGAGAACAAAAATGTTGAGGTTACAAAAATAGGGAAAGATCAAGATCCACTTCCACCTCGTGCTGAAGCTGCTGCCACTAGTCATGGCCGAGACGATGAAATTCCATCAACGTCGTCTGCCAAGGCCGATGCCCAATGTCATAGTACAGAGCATGTAAAATCCAAAACACAAAATATCAGTAAAAAAAGGACTCAAAAATCTAAAATAAAATCGTCGGAGGAGAAGCGTAAACTTGCCAATATGCCATTTACCACACGGAGTGGCAAGGAACGGCTGAGGCCCTGGCCTATGTTCATGGCTAGTGGTTCAGCTTCACATGAGGATGGAAGCACTCAGCCTCTCGCTAGAAAAATGAAAAGACTTAAGCTGGCAAAAGCACAGCAAAGAACTGTGCGTTCTTCGAAATCACAAATCCACAAGGAGAGTCCAATTGTGTCGGTTGCGATGCCTGACCTTCCCAACACTGGACGTGAAGAGCATGCGCCTTCCACCATTTGCACGCCCCCTGCAAGTGCTGGAAGGAGCACCCGCAGTCCAGTTCCTGATAGTCAGATTGAAGATGTCAGTGTTGAAGTACACCAGGATGAGGAGGATATGGGTGTTGCTGGCGCTGGGGAGGAAATTGACAAGGAGGATTCTGATGGTGAGGTGGTTTGTTTAAGTCAGGCACCCGGGGAGACACCTGTTGTCCGTGGGAGGAATATGGCCATTGACATGCCTGGTGAAAATACCAAAAAAAATCAGCTCTTCGGTGTGGAAGTATTTCAACAGAAATGCGGACAACATTTGTCAAGCCGTGTGTTGCCTTTGTCAAGCTGTAATAAGTAGGGGTAAGGACGTTAACCACCTCGGAACATCCTCCCTTATACGTCACCTGCAGCGCATTCATCATAAGTTAGTGACAAGTTCAAAAACTTTGGACCAGTAAATCCCTTCCTCTTGTAACCAAGCTCACGCAAACCACCCCACCAACTCCCTCAGTGTCAATTTCCTCCTTCCCCAGGAATGCCAATAGTCCTGCAGGCCATGTCACTGGCAATTCTGACGAGTCCTCTCCTGCCTGGGATTCCTCCGATGCATCCTTGCGTGTAACGCCTACTGCTGCTGGCGCTGCTGTTGTTGCTGCTGGGAGTCGATGGTCATCCCAGAGGGGAAGTCATAAGACCACTTTTACTACTTCCACCAAGCAATTGACTGTCCAACAGTCCTTTGCGAGGAAGATGAAATATCACAGCAGTCATCCTGCTGCAAAGCGGATAACTGAGGCCTTGGCATCCTGGGCGGTGAGAAACGTGGTTCCGGTATCCATCATTACTGCAGAGCCAACTATAGACTTGTTTGAGGTACTGTATCCCCGGTACCAAATACCATCAAGTGGAGCAGGGCAGACTCAGGACTATATGACTGTGACAGCCCACTGGGTAGATGTATTGACTCCCGCCGCAAGAACAGCAGCGGCGGCACCAGTAGCAGCATCTCGCAAACGCCAACTCTTTCCTAGGCAGGCTACGCTTTGTATCACCGCTTTCCAGAATACGCACACAGCTAAAAACCTCTTACGGCAACTGAGGAAGATCATCGCAGAATGGCTTACCCCAATTGGACTCTCCTGTGGATTTGTGGCATCGGACAACGCCAGCAATATTGTGTGTGCATTAAATATGGGCAAATTCCAGCACGTCCCATGTTTTGCACATACCTTGAATTTGGTGGTGCAGAATTATTTAAAAAACGAGAGGGGCGTGCAAGAGATGCTGTCGGTGGCCAGAAGAATTGCGGGACACTTTCGGCGTACAGGCACCACGTACAGAAGACTGCAGCAACACCAAAAACGCCTGAACCTGCCCTGCCATCATCTGAAGCAAGAAGTGGTAACGAGGTGGAATTCAACCCTCTATATGCTTCAGAGGTTGGAGGAGCAGCAAAAGGCCATTCAAGCCTATACAACTGAGCACGATATAGGAGGTGGAATGCACCTGTCTCAAGCGCAGTGGAGAATGATTTCAACATTGTGCAAGGTTCTGCAACCTTTTGAACTTGCCACACGTGAAGTCAGTTCAGACACTGCCAGCCTGAGTCAGGTCATTCCCCTCATCAGGCTTTTGCAGAAGAAGCTGGAGACATTGAAGGAGGAGCTAACACTGAGCGATTCCGCTAGGCATGTGGGACTTGTGGATGGAGCCCTTAATTCGCTTAACAAGGATTCACGGGTGGTCAATCTGTTGAAATCAGAGCACTACATTTTGGCCACCGTGCTCGATCCTAGATTTAAAACCTAGGTTGTATCTCTCTCTCCGGCAGACACAAGTCTGCAGGGGTTCAAAGAACTGCTGGTGAGAAAATTGTCAAGTCAAGCGGAACGCGACCTGTCAACATCTCCTCCTTCACATTCTCCCGCAACTGGGGGTGCGAGGAAAAGGCTCAGAATTCCGAGCCCACCCGCTGGCGGTGATGCAGGGCAGTCTGGAGCGACTGCTGATGCTGACATCTGGTCCGGACTGAAGGACCTGACAACGATTACGGACATGTCGTCTACTGTCACTGCATATGATTCTCTCACCATTGAAAGAATGGTGGAGGATTATATGAGTGACCGCATCCAAGTAGGCACGTCAGACAGTCCGTACGTATACTGGCAGGAAAAAGAGGCAATTTGGAGGCCCTTGCACAAACTGGCTTTATTCTACCTAAGTTGCCCTCCCACAAGTGTGTACTCCGAAAGAGTGTTTAGTGCCGCCGCTCACCTTGTCAGCAATCGGCGTACGAGGTTACTTCCAGAAAATGTGGAGAAGATTATGTTCATTAAAATGAATTATAATCAATTCCTCCATGGAGACATTCACCAGCAGCAATTGCCTCCACAAAGTACACAGGGAGCTGTGATGGTGGATTCCAGTGGGGACAAATTGATAATCTGTGAGGAGGGGGATGTACACAGTGATGAATCGGAGGATGATGATGAGGTGGACATCTTGCCTCTGTAGAGCCAGTTTGTGCAATGAGAGATTAATTGCTTCTTTTTTGGTGGGGGTCCAAACCAACCCGTCATTTCAGTTACAGTCGTGTGGCAGACCCTGTCACTGAAATGATGGGTTGGTTAAAGTGTGCATGTCCTGTTTATACAACATAAGGGTGGGTGGGAGGGCCCAAGGACAATTCCATCTTGCACCTCTTTTTTCTTTCATTTTTCTTTGCGTCATGTGCTGTTTGGGGAGTGTTTTTTGGAAGGGCCATCCTGCGTGACACTGCAGTGCCACTCCTAGATGGGCCAGGTGTTTGTGTCGGCCACTAGGGTCGCTTAGATTACTCACACAGCTACCTCATTGAGCCTCTTTTTTTCTTTGCGTCATGTGCTGTTTGGGGAGTGTTATTTGGAAGGGCCATCCTGCGTGACACTGCAGTGCCACTCCTAGATGGGCCAGGTGTTTGTGTCGGCCACTTGGGTCGCTGAGCTTAGTCATCCAGCGACCTTGGTGCAAATTTTAGGACTAAAAATAATATTGTGAGGTGTGAGGTGTTCAGAATAGACTGAAAATGAGTGGAAATTATGGTTATTGAGGTTAATAATACTTTGGGATCAAAATGACCCCCAAATTCTATGATTTAAGCTGTTTTTTAGGGTTTTTTGAAAAAAACACCCGAATCCAAAACACACCCGAATCCGACAAAAAAAATTCGGTGAGGTTTTGCCAAAACGCGTTCGAACCCAAAACACGGCCACGGAACCGAACCCAAAACCAAAACACAAAACCCAAAAAATTTCCGGTGCACATCTCTACATATTATGCCACAATGTAGTGGTCTCAGTTCTTATCATGCCACAGGACAGTGCCCTCCAGTTAATATTATGCAACATTAGTGTCCATTGTTTATATTATGTCAAACTATATTGCATCCAGATCATATTAGCATATTAGTTGTATGGTATTGCACATCCGCTTCCCTGCTGTGCAAAACAGGATGTAGTTATGTGACTGGCGGTCAGGAGGCCGACGGTCACATAACCTCCCCCTACATCCCGCCCCCTCACAATCTCGATGGTTGGCATGCCGACCAAAAGGGACTATTCTCACTCATGGGTGTCCACGACACCCAGACAGTAGGAAGAGAACCAGCGGCGTCCGTAGGTCGCCAGCGAGCCCGCAAGGGGCTTGCTGCACTCGCCACCCCAGTCAGGATTCCGCTGCCGGGATCTCGGCATCGGTATGCTGACCGGCGGTCTCCTGACCACCGGTCATGCATACCACACCCGTGCAAAACCATACAAATATGAAACAGGCCCAGAAATGGGTGGTTGGAGGGGGGATAGAGTAATCATGTATTATGGTTACAATTATTAGGGGACTATGCTGGGTGTGGTTCATCAAATCGACAGTGTCTAGGTCGACAATGTTTAGGTCGACCACTATAGGTCGACAGTCACTAGGTCGACATGGATGGAAGGTCGACAGGATTTCTGAGTCGACATGTGCTAGGTCGACAGGTCTAAAGGTCGACATGAGGATTTATTTATTTTTGGTGTCGTTTTCTTTGTAGAGTAGAGTGACCGGGACCCCAAAATAGTGCACCGCGTTAAGTATGAAAAAATCCCCCCCCCCCAAAAAAAGTGAAAAACTCATGTCGACCTTTAGACCTGTCGACCTAGCACATGTCGACCTAGAAACCCTGTCGACATTCCATCCATGTCGACCTAGTGACTGTCGACCTATAGTGTTCGACCTAAACATTGTCGACCTAGACACTGTCGATCTTCAGACCATATCCCGACTATGCTATCAGTCTTCAATTGATTAATTATGAATGCAGATCATTTAGTTGAATGAGATTTCTGCATGTAGCATATGTACTGGAAATAACATCAAAATAAATTAGATGAATTGGAAGATGTTTAAATGAAATACCTGTATAAAATTTAGCAAAATCACAATAATCTGCTTGATTCAAGAATAAAAAATTTCTAAATTAGAAAAATTTGGACAAAACCCCCACATTTTATTAAGGTCAAGTTATGACGATACTGACTGATTTTTATACTGCAGAGTAAAATATAAGTTTACTAGACTTTTTCATGGGTGCTATTAGCAGAACACTGATGTGATGCTTGTAAGGACATGAGAGTGGTGGGCAAGTGGAGCCACTGTACAGGATGTATATGGCTTGCACAGTGCCAGGGACTACACTGTAGCATGTGCATGGAGCTGAGCTTCCTGGCCACACCCCCTCTTTGTGATGTTATTATGTCACATGTATCTGGAGATGGGAGAGTGGTAATGGGGCCAGCCAAGGGCACAATATTGCCTTGCTATGGCACTGGATACTTTGTTTGACTTGTGAACAAAGATTGTGGGGTCAAGTACATCTTTACATGAAACAAAGGTCATGCATCCTACTGAGATAACTTAAACAAACCACACAAAGATACTACTAGAAACCATATTTACTGTGCCTAATCACCATGAATGTCTAGGAAAGTCCTATATTTTGGGTAGTACATCTGGACTAGCTACAATGAAGAAAGTCCATGAGAACTCCCTAAAACTCATGGTACAGTATAATTCAGTGTGGGCTGGGCCTTGATGATGTAGCAGCTATAGCCTCAAGGCCCGGCCCCCACTGAATGATGACGCTAATTGCCTTTGCATGTGCAAGGCCCGCCCCCTGCACATGCCACCTCCCCTAAAAGGTTCCAAAAGCAGGCAAACAATCCACCCATCTACTGAGAACATTGAACACACATTCTGAAACCATTGTTTATTATTTGACTGGTGTATATTTCAATATTTATAAACTTTTCTCCCGAAGTAGATAAATGACTTTCAACATACAGTAGGTGAAGTATTTATTAGTACCATGTAATTCTATAACCATAAAAATGTCTTCAGTGTCTGCATGTTGGAATGTGAAAAATCTAATTTTAGATTATACATACACACAAGAAATGTGCTGCAGCTACCTGTTTCAGTCCAGTACACCCATATGAAATATGTAATTGCCGTGACATGTGAAAGTGAGTAAATATGTAAGTTCACAGACTGTGTTTGTCATGCATGACGTGCATAAACTAAGAAAACTGAATATGATGCAATTAACAGCACATGACTTGTGTAATCGCTGATCAAAACATGCCTGGAGGCAATGGGCGGGGAGCAACCAAACCTGTGTTTCTTTATTGATGACTAGGACTATATTCAGGCAGGAGAGTAATTGTTTATAGAAAATATATGAAGGCGGATCAATAAAAAAGGTAACAAGATCTCTCATAGTATAAATGTATTCAACTCGTACATATACGTATAATCAATAGTATGGCCTTGGTAAAATAAGATTTTAAACCTACCGGTAAATCTTTTTCTCGTAGTTCGTAGAGGATGCTGGGGACTCCGTAAGGACCATGGGGAATAGACGGGCTCCACAGGAGACATGGGCACTAAAAAGAACTTTACGTATGGGTGTGCACTGGCTCCTCCCTCTATGCCCCTCCTCCAGACCTCAGTTAGAGAAACTGTGCCCAGAGGAGACGGACAGTACGAGGAAAGGATTTTGTAAATCCAAGAGCAAGATTCATACCAGCCACACCATTCACAACGTATAACATGGGATATACGAACCAGTCAACAGTATGAAACAAAACCAGTATCAGTCCAAAACTGATCCAACTGAAACGTAACCCTTATGTAAGCAACAACTATATACAAGTCCTGCAGGATGTTGTACGCACAGGGACGGGCGCCCAGCATCCTCTACGGACTACGAGAAAAAGATTTACCGGTAGGTTTAAAATCTTATTTTCTCTTACGTCCTAGACGATGCTGGGGACTCCGTAAGGACCATGGGGATTATACCAAAGCTCCAAAATGGGCGGGAGAGTGCGTACGACTCTGCAGCACCGAATGAGCAAACATTAGGTCCTCATCGGCCAGGGTATCAAACTTGTAGAATTTTGCAAAGTGTTTGAACCCGACCAAGTCGCGGTTCGGCAAAGTTGTAATGCCGAGACGCCCCGGGCAGCCGCCCAAGAAGAGCCCACAATCCTAGTGGAATGGGCCTTAACCGAATTCGGTAATGGCAATCCAGCCGTAGAATGAGCCTGCTGAATCGTGTTACAGATCCTGCGAGCAATAGTCTGTTTAGACGCAGGAGCACCAACCTTGTTGGCTGCATACAGGATAAACAGAGCCTCTGTTTTCCTAACCCGAGCCGTTCTGGCCCCATAAATTTTCAATGCCCTGACCACATCTAGGGACTTGGAATCCTCCACATCCCTTGTAGCCACAGGCACCACAATAGGTTGGTTCATATGAAAAGAAGAAACCACCTTGGGCAAAAATTGGGGACGAGTCCGCAACTCAGCTCTATCCACATGGAAAATCAGATAAGGGCTTTTGTGAGACAAAGCCACCAACTCTGACAGTCGCCGTGCCGAAGCTAAGGCCAATAACATGACCACTTTCCAAGTAAGATACTTCAACTCAACTGTTTGAAGCGGTTCAAACCAGTGAGACTTAAGGAACCGTAACACCACGTTAAGGTCCCATGGTGCCACTGGAGGCACAAAAGGAGGCTGGATATGCAGCACCCCTTTCACGAAAGTCTGGACTTCTGGAAGAGAAGCCAATTCATTTTGAAAGAAAATGGAAAAGGCCGAAATCTTAACCTTAATGGAGCCTAACTTTAGGCCCAAATTCACTCCTGTTTGCAGGAAGTAAAGAAAACGGCCCAGATGGAACTCTTCCGGAGAAGCAGTCTTGGCTTCACACCAAGACACATACTTCCTCCAGATACGGTGATAATGTTTCGATGTCACCTCCTTCCTAGCCTTTATCAGAGTAGGAATGACCTCCTCCGGAATGCCCTTCTCCGCTAGGATCCTGCGTTCAACCGCCATGCCGTCAAACGCAGTCGCGGTAAGTCCTGGAACAGACAGGGCCCTTGTTGTAACAGGTCTTCCCTGAGAGGAAGAGGCCACGGATCTTCTGAGAGCATTTCCTGTAGATCCGTATACCAGGCCCTTCGAGGCCAATCTGGAACGATGAGAATCGCCTGAACCTCTCTTCATCTTATGATTCTCAGTATCTTTGAAATGAGAGGAAGAGGAGGGAACACATAGACCGACTGAAACACCCACGGTGTCACCAGTGCGTCCAATGCAATCGCCTGAGGGTCCCTTGACCTGGCGCAATATCTCGGAAGTTTCTTGCTGAGGCGTGAAGCCATCATGTCTATTTGAGGCAGAGCCCACTGACTTGCAATCTCTACGAAGACTTCCTGATAAAGTCCCCACTCTCCTGGATGCAGATCGTGTCTGCTGAGGAAGTCTGCTTCCCAGTTGTCTACTCCCGGAATGAAGACTGCTGTCAGAGCGCTTACATGACTATCCGCCCATCGAAGAATCTTTGAGGCTTCTGCCATTGCCACTCTGCTCCTTGTGCCGCCTTGGCGGTTTACATGAGCCACTGCTGTGATGTTGTCTGACTTAATCAGAACCGGTAGACCCTGAAGTAAGGTCTGCGCCTGACAAAGGCCGTTGTATATGGCCCTTAATTCCAGAATGTTGATGTGAAGGCAAGCCTCCTGGCTTGACCACAGGCCCTGGAAGTTTCTTCCCTGTGTGACTGCTCCCCATCCTCGGAGACTCGCTTCCGTGGTCACCAGAACCCAGTCCTGGATTCCGAACCTGCGACCCTCTAGAAGGTGAGCACTCTGCAGCCACCACAGGAGAGATACCCTGGCCCTGGGGGACAGGCGGATCATCTGATGAATCTGTAGATGTGACCCGGACCACTTGTCCAGAAGGTCCCACTGAAAGGTTCTGGCATGGAACCTGCCGAATGGAATGGCCTCGTAAGACGCCACCATTCTCCCCAGCACTCGCGTGCAGTGATGTACCGACACCCTGTCTGGCTTCAACAGGTCCCTGACCAAGTCCCGCAGTTCCTGGGCCTTTTCCATCGGGAGAAAGACCCTCTTTTGTTCCGTGTCCAGAATCATGCCTAAGAAAGGCAATCTGGTTATTGGAACTAACTGTGACTTTGGCAGGTTTAGAATCCAACCGTGTTGTTGTAACACCCTCAGGGAGAGTGATACTTTGACCAGCAACTGTTCTCTCGATCTCGCTTTTATCAGGAGATCGTCCAAGTATGGGATAATTGTGACCCCCTGATTGCGCAGGAGCACCATCATCTCCACCATTAATTTGGTAAAAATTCTCGGAGCCGTGGACAGCCCAAACGGCAACGTCTGAAATTGGTAGTGACAATCCTCCACCTCAAATCTCAGGAACGCCTGATGAGGTTGATAAATGGGGACATGAAGGTATGCATCCTTTATGTCTAGAGACACCATATAATCTCCCCCTTCCAGACTTGCAATGACCGCCCTGAGCGACTCCATCTTGAACTTGAACCTCTTTAAGTATAGGTCTAAGGATTTTAAATTTAGAATGGGTCTGACCAAACCGTCCGGTTTCGGGACCACAAACAGGGTTGAGTAATAGCCCATCCCCTGCTGCAGCAGGGGGTACCTTGACCACCACTTGTTGGAGACACAATTTTTGAATTGCTGCTAAAACT
Organism: Pseudophryne corroboree; assembly: GCF_028390025.1. Taxonomy (NCBI): domain Eukaryota; kingdom Metazoa; phylum Chordata; class Amphibia; order Anura; family Myobatrachidae; genus Pseudophryne; species Pseudophryne corroboree. The sequence goes on from NC_086454.1 coordinate 55,692,977, forward strand.
ACCTCCCTCTCTGGGGAAGAAGACGGCAGTGTCGATTTGAGAAACCGGCGAGGAGGCACCTCTTCGAATTCCATCTTGTAACCCTGGGAAACAATGTCTATTGCCCAGGGATCCACCTGAGAGTGAACCCAGACTTGGCTGAAAAGACGAAGACGTGCCCCCATTGGAGCGGACTCCCCCAGCGGAGCCCCAGCGTCATGCGGTGGATTTAGTAGAAGCCGGGGTGGACTTCTGTTCCTGGGAACTGGCTGTAGCTGTCAGCTTTTTCCCCTTGCCCTTACCTCTGGCAAGAAAGGAAGATCCCCGAGCTCTCTTGGATTTATGCGGCTGAAAGGACTGCATCTGATAATGTGGTGCTTTCTTAGGCTGTGAGGAAACATAAGGTAAAAAAGTTGATTTACCAGCAGTAGCTGTGGAAACTAGGTCCGCGAGACCTTCCCCAAACAACTCCTCGCCCTTGTACGGCAAAACCTCCATATGCCGTTTTGAGTCGGCATCACCCGACCACTGTCGGGTCCACAGTGCCCGCCTGGCAGAAATCGCCATAGCGTTTGCTCTGGACCCCAGTATGCCTATATCCCTTTGAGCCTCTCTCATATAAAGGACTGCATCCTTAATATGTCCCAGGGTCAATAAAATAGTTTCCTTATCCATCGTATCCATATCAGCAGATAAGGTATCGGTCCACGCTAGTACATCGCTACAAACCCAAGCCGACGCTATCGCCGGTCTGAGTAGTGGGGGTCATTCCGAGTTGTTCGCTCGCAAGCTGCTTTTAGCAGCTTTGCACACGCTAAGCCGCCGCCTACTGGGAGTGAATCTTAGCTTATCAAAATTGCGAACGAAAGATTCGCAATATTGCGAAAAGACTTCTCTGTGCAGTTTCTGAGTAGCTCGAGACTTACTCTGCCAGTGCGATCAGTTCAGTGCTTGTCGTTCCTGGTTTGACGTCACAAACACACCCTGCGTTCGCCCAGACACTCCTCCGTTTCTCCAGCCACTCCCGCGTTTTTCCCAGAAACGGTAGCGTTTTTTCACACACTCCCATAAAACGGCCAGTTTCCGCCCAGAAACACCCACTTCCTGTCAATCACATTACGATCACCAGAACGAAGAAAAAACCTTGTAATGCCGTGAGTAAAATTCCTAACTGCATAGCAAATTTACTTGGCGCAGTCGCACTGCGGACATTGCGCATGCGCATTAGCGACTAATCGCTCCGTTGCGAGAAAAAAATAACGAGCGAACAACTCGGAATGACCCCCAATGTACAGGTATGTGTGTAAATTGACTTCAAGGTAGTTTCCTGCTTGCGGTCAGCAGGATCCCTGAGGGCCGCTGTATCCTGAGACGGCAGCGCCACCTTTTTGGAAAGGCGCGTCAACGCCTTGTCTACCCTTGGGGAGGATTCCCACCGTATCCTGTCCTTGATAGGGAAAGGATACGCCATAAGAATCCTTTTGGGAATCTACAGCTTCTTATCTGGAGTTTCCCAAGCACTTTCAAATAACTCATTTAATTCAAAAGAAGGTGGAAAAGTAACCTCAGGCTTCTTTTCTTTAAACATGTGGATCTTAGGATTAGGCACCGCGGGGTCTTCTATAATATGCAGCACATCCTTTATAGCAATAATCATATAATGAATACTCCTAGCCAATTTTGGCTGCAACCTCGCATCATCATAATCGACACTAGAGTCAGACTCTGTGTCGGTATCTGTGTCAACTAACTGAGAAAGCGGCCGCTTTTGAGACCCAGAAGGCCCCTGTGACATAGGGAAAGGCAGGGTATGAACCTCTGTGTTGTCCCTGGACTCTGCTTTGTCCAACCGTTTGTGCAATAAATTCACATTTGCATTTAAAATATTCCACATATCCATCCAGTCATGTGTCGGCGTTGCCGACGGCGACACCACACTCATGCGCTCCACCTCCTCCCTAGGAGAGCCTTCCGCTTCAGACATGCCAACACGCACGTACTGACACACCACACACTCAGGGAAAGCTCTATCTGGAGACAGTTTCCCCACAAGGCCCTTTTGAGAGACAGAGAGAGAGAGAGTATGCCAGCACACACCCAGCGCCAATAATCTTGGGAAAAAAGAAAAATATTATCCAGATACAGCGCTGTTCACTGCGCCCAATTATGTGCCCCCCCCCCCCCCTTCTTTAAAACCCTCTGTCACCGGTGATCAGCAGGGGAGAGTCCGGGGAGCCAGCTTCTCAGCGTGTGCTTGAGGAGAAAATGGCGCTGGTGAGTGCTGAGGGAGAAGCCCCGCCCCCTCAGTGGCGGGCTTCGGTCCCGCTCTTTCTTTAAACTGGCGGGGGCTCTGAAATAATATAAAACTGAGTAATTATATTCCTAAAAGCCAGTGCTGAGGTCTACATTGCAGCCCAGGGCGCCCCCAACCCCCCGCGCCCTGCACCCCACAGTGTGCGCTGTGTGTGTGTATTGTGGGAGCAATGGCGCACAGCATTACCGCTGCGCGTTACCTCTCCGAAGCTCTGAAGTCTTCTGCCGCCTGTGAAGTCTTCTGCCTTCCTATACTCACCCGGCTTCTATCTTCCGGCTCTGCGAGGAGGACGGCGGCGCGGCTCCGGGACGAACCGCTAGGGAAGACCTGCGTTCTGACTCCTTCTGGAGCTAATGGTGTCCAGTAGCCTAAGAAGCAGAGCCTAGCATTTAAATAGGGCTGCTTCTCTCTCCTCAGTCCCACGATGCAGGGAGCCTGTTGCCAGCAGGTCTCCCTGAAAATAAAAAACCTAACAAACTACTTTCTTTTCAGGAAGCTCAGGAGAGCTCCCTGTAGTGCACCCAGTCTCCTCTGGGCACTGTATTAAACTAAGGTCTGGAGGAGGGGCATAGAGGGAGGAGCCAGTGCACACCCATACCTAAAGTTCTTTTTAGTGCCCATGTCTCCTGTGGAGCCCGTCTATTCCCCATGGTCCTTACGGAGTCCCCAGCATCCTCTAGGACGTAAAAGAAAGATTATTTTTCCACATAGTGTACTTGTTCCAACAGTACACGAAGGCATCTGTCCCAGAATATAAGACATCAGTGTCAAGTGCCTGAAGCCAGGATATGAGCCCAGCTGATCATGAACGATGTTGCATCTGTCCTTCTGAATGAGACCTTCAATGTAGCACAAATAGTCATCTGTGGTGATGTGCCTGGTCGGCCAGATCGCTGCTCATCTAGAACGTCTGTCCTGCCATTATCAAAGTCAGTGCACCAAACCCAAACCTGTTTCCATGACATGACATTATCATCATACACCACGACAAGTTGGCGATGAATACCAGCTGCCTATTGTTCCCTTTAGATGCAGAAATCTGATCATACTATGCACCTCAATGTGTGGCCATGTTTCCGCCATCCCCACCACCGTACAGCTGATGTTGGGGCAGTATGATGATATGAGGCTCAGTCTAATGGCTGTGAGGGGAAGTAGTGGTCTGCCTGCTCTGGTCTGGCGGAAAACTAGACTGAATTAGAGAACATTACACACGTGAGAGGTCTTATTGCCTTACTTATTAAGTCACCCTCGTACTTTTACATTGCATACAAGTCAAGAGATGTGGTATGTTATGTCAGCACAACAACGACACAGTCATAATGTCTAATGTGTACATGTTCATTATGACAACGTTGTGCATGTCGACAGTTGACATGCTGACACAGCATTTTTTCAATATTTAAGATGAAACTTAATGTATACTTAATCTAGCACTAAAATGTACTGTCGTGATTCTGAATGTCAGCATCAAAACTGGATACCAAGTCAATTATAGCTAATTGGCTTATTAAGGTTTACCCACTCTGAAGCAACAACTCTGGGACCTGTAGTTCCCACAGTGGTTTCCATTATTTAAGCTGGGTACACACTTGGAAATGTGTACCCATGAACACTTGCTGATACCAGGTCTGACAGGGGTTTGAGGGGGGGGGGGGGGTTACCATGTGACATGTTGGACAGTATGTAATCATCAGCAACATCCCCCATCGGCTGAATGGCGCCAGCGACCCTTGGCAGCGTGCATTTCATGGGTGCACACTAGATAGTGTACCCAACACATAGCCTGGTGTGTACTCAGCTTTAGATTCAAAAATAAATTTTATATATATATATATATATATATATATTTGTGCTTATCGTGCTTACGGGGTCTATTCAAGAAGCAGTGAAAAGTGTGAAGAAGTGAGCCAGTGGAGAGGTTGCCCATGGCAACCAATCAGCATTGATGTAACATTTATAATTTGCATACTATAAAATTATACAGAGCAGCTGATTGGTTGCCATGGGCAACTTCTCCACTGGCTCACTTCTCCACTCTTATCACTGCTTCATGAATAGATCCCTTAATTGTGTTTCTCCATCTATGCTGTAATGTTTATCAAAATGCATAATACATGCAGTTGTACTTGGGAAGCACAATTCAAACTCGCCTGCAAGAGATGATTAGTTTTACTGAACATTAATGCACTTTAGGAAATTAGATCAATAACATTAATACATACAGTGCCATAGCAAGGCACTAATACGCCCTTGCCTGACTCCAGTACATGTGACATCATGACGCCATGAAAGTGGAGGCTGGGACCATAAAGTTGAGTACATCCTAATGGTTATGTGTATACTGTTACTGTATAGTGTATATGAACACCACTTCTGATCTGTTGTTTATATGCACCTAAATGTCTTACAGATCACGTCAGTTTTGCTGACATTATGGGGATTATTCTCATTTGGAAGAAAAGCAAAAAAAAGGCAGTAACTTTGTACCTTGGTAAACCCATATTGCACTGCAGGTGGGATAAATGTGCAGAGAGATTTAGAGGTACATTTACTAAGCAGTGATAAGAGCGGAGAAGTGAGCCAGTGGAGAAGTTGTCCATGGCAACCAATCAGCACTGAAGTAACATCTATAATTTGCATACTATAAAATGATACAGAGCTGCTCATTGGTTGATGGGGCAATTTCTCCACTGGCTCACTTCTCCATTCTTATCACTGCTTAGTAAATGTACACCTTAGACTTGAGACCGGTGTGTCCAACCTCATACCTGTATTACAGTGTAAAAATAGAGCTGCCTAGTATCTGTGTACTGCATGCAAAAGCAGCCAGTTTTTACCCAGCATGCAAAAATGATTAAATGTATTTGCTCCCCTGGCAATGCAACATGGTTTTCCCAGGTGCAAAGTTACTTTGGGCCTGATTTAGAAGTGGAGGCAAATGGTGTCAACGTCTTTGTGAGAATCTGAGAAACTATGAAAATGCAGATCATGCTGACACCCCCCTTTTACCTGAAACTCTCCCCCACCCCCGCCCCCAAATGGCTGCAGACTGTCAATCATCCAACGTCTCTAGCTTGGGGGAGAGGGGGCACCATAATTCCTGATGGCAGCACTCTACCAACGTGCTCTCTGAGGTTGTAGTTAAGTAGTGAGATGTGAGACTCGCCAGTTTCGGGAACAGCACAGTTAGAACATAAATGATAGACAGGTCAGTGCACTGTAAAGTGGATTGTAGGTCTAATTCATGTCTGTACACTATAGGGGCTATTCAGAGATGGAAACAGCCGCGGCGTTCGCATGCAGCAGCCGCATCCATCGGTTCTCTGCACGCGCACTGACCATAGTGCGCATGCGCGACCTGTCACCACGAGATCGCATCCCAGAAGGATGAGATCGCATAGTGAGTGACAGCAGTGGGCGTCAAGGGGCGTCACCGCGGCATTTAGTGGGTGTGGTCTGGACATCACACATACATATTTATATTGTTTTGTGATAGTAGTTACTATCCATTTAAAATATTTTTTTTTAACTGTGATAGTGATCTGTAATAATCATATACATTTGTGCATTAAATACAAATAATAACTACGACTTGCAAGTTGTGTCCAGAGCAGGTGCTGTAGAAAAGTGTAGTTCTACCTGAAAGAGGTGAGTAGTTCAAATGTCCATGTATAATTATAGCTGCACAATAAAGAACCTGGGTGTGGTCAGACTGTCAGATTTCCAGATGACGCAAGTCAGGTACTATAATATAGACAAAGGAGGGAAATGTAGCTGATTCTGAAAGGATACTGAACTCTAAATCAAGGGAAGATACTATGGGTCTGATTCATGTTTGTAAGCAACCCAAATTACAACTGGGCAAAACCATGATGCACTGCAGGTGGGGCAGATGTAACGTGCAGAGAGATTTAGATTAGGCTAGGTTATTTATATTGTTTCTGTGCATTGTACTAGCTGCTTAATTTTTACACTTATTTTTACAAGGTGTAGTATTGTATGCCGGCGGCCGGGTTCCCGGCGACCAGCATACCGGCGCCGGAATCCCGGCCGCCGGCATACCGTCAGCACGGCGAGCGCAAATGAGCCCCTTGCGGGCTTGTTGCGCTCACCATGCTGCGGGCATGGTGGGGCGCTACGCACGCCACGCTATTTATTCTCCCTCCAGGGGGGTCGTGGACCCCCAAGAGGGAGATAAAGTGTCGGTATGCCAGCTGTCGAGATTCTGGCCCTGGTATACTGTGCGCCGGGATCCCGACAGCCGGCAAACTGAAGACCACCCATTTTTACACTACATTTAGATTTTAGTTTGAACACAGCCCACCCAAATCTATATCTCTCTGCATATGTTACATCTGCCCCACCTGCCCAGAAAAGATGATAGACGCCCACTGGAGCCGTTGCACACTCATTCACAACTGCGTACACATACACAGCCTATGCATTATAAAGAGGAAAATCGTCTGATAGGACAGCCCTATGGTCACGCAGACTGGCTGCGGCAGTAGAGACGCAGGAACCATATTTCTCTACATACATGATCGCAACTGACGGCAGATACACACCCCGAAAAGGGCCGTGACACACCTGCGTTTTTCTGCCACGCCCTGTTACCTCCCCCAAACAGTTCCTTCCTGTCAATCACTCTACGATAAAAAGCTCAGTGCGAGTGCGATCACAAAAGCACCTTGACACATTCGCAGTGCAGCCACTCCGCTTGCGCAGTCTGCAGATGATCGCTCACTTGCGTGAATATCGGAGATTGCGTGCAAACATGAATTAGGTCCTAAGTCCATAAAGAAAATCCAACCACCCCTAGTGCATCATCTCTTGTACATTGTGGACTCCCAGGGTCAAGCCTGTAAGTATAAAAACATTGTTGCCTTTGACTTCCTTTACCTAGTTTACCAAAGAATCACATACAGTAGCAATGCATTGGGGAAATTCCCCAATCCCCCGACGCTGAGGTTGGGGAATCAGGGATATCCAATATGTTGCAAATCCCCGATTTGCTCATCCCACCAAATAATGATCAGAAACGGCACATTGGGGATTTTTAACATGCAGAATTTCTCTAATTCCTCAATGGATCGTCAATCCTCGATGGCTGCTGATTGGCGGTGTGGATTGGCAGAAAAGATTGGATCTAGGAAGGTATACCCCCAAGTATAAACCACATTAAACAACTTTAAGATATTGGGGGTCATTCCGAGTTGTTTGCTCGTTATTTTTTTCTCGCAACGGAGCGATTAGTCGCTAATGCGCATGCGCAATGTCCGCAGTGCGACTGCGCCAAGTAAATTTGCTATGCAGTTAGGTATTTTACTCACGGCATTACAAGGTTTTTTCTTCGTTCTGGTGATCGTAATGTGATTGACAGGAAGTGGGTGTTTCTGGGCCGAAACTGGCCGTTTTATGGGTGTGTGCGAAAAAACGCTACCGTTTCTGGGAAAAACGCGGGAGTGGCTGGAGAAACGGAGGAGTGTCTGGGCGAACGCTGGGTGTGTTTGTGACGTCAAACCAGGAACGAAACTGACTGAACTGATCGCAGATGCCGAGTAAGTCTGGAGCTACTCAGAAACTGCTAAGAAGTGTCTATTCGCAATTCTGCTAATCTTTCGTTCGCAATTTTGATAAGCTAAGATTCACTCCCAGTAGGCGGCGGCTTAGCGTGTGCAAAGCTGCTAAAAGCAGCATGCGAGCGAACAACTCGGAATGACCCCCCTTGTTATAATTACTTGTTATATGCAGCAGTTTCGCAGACAAATATATACCACCAGGTACAAAAATTGAACTGCACATATTACAGTTCCGATACATGCAGGGGGCATGGCTGAAGGATGTCGCTATGGAACTTTGATAGGGGGCGTGGCTAGAGGCAGTAATGTCATGGTGTCACTGGGTATTTGGTGGCTACATGTCATCTAAATGGCTCTGCCACCTCCCTCCACACCCCTCTCCCCCCCACAGACACGCAACTTTCTGCAACACAACTCAGAACATTATCACCCAGTGACATCACAGTGAGCAGAAATCTGGGCTTCTAGTCTTCATTCCCCTCATGCACTGTGAGACAACAGGGAAGTTGTAGGCAGTTTGCAGTGAGAATTCTCATTGTTCCACGTTTGTTGAAAATGGTGCTACCTATTCCTCGCCTTTTGAGGTCCGAGATTAGTTACCATCCAGAATCCAGACATATTTTCTGATGACCACACTGCTAAAGTAATGCCCAATGGATGGTAACCCTAATCACAGTGACAAGAGTCGCGCTGACAAGCATTTAGGCATCTGTTTATCAAAATGTGGCGAAGAGGATAATACTCTATCACAGCTTATTGCTGTAAAAAAAAATATGACAATGCAATTTATGAAGAAAATATTCCTGAGGTAACTGTGCGATACTCAGCTAAGTGGTGGTCATGGACTGGGGGAAAGTATTAACTTACTGTATAACTTGGTCCTTTTCATGTGCATAAGTGAGCCAGATATGGGCTTTCAGGTCGATTGATTTGAAAAAAAGCTTGGCAAGACAATAACCGACAGTAACACTTTCCTGTAGAGGTGGAGAGATGAGTTGGTTTCTTGCCAAAAGAAGACTACCCCTGACTGTAGCCAAGGAAAAAGGAAGAGTTAACAAAGAGCCCAAATGTGTCAGTTTGAAAAAGGAAGTTTCTCCCGCTTTGTAGTAAATACCTTAGAGAGAGTCAATTCTTAATGTAATCTGAGTTGACATTCGGATTTTATAAATTACACCATACTATTCTTTTATTAATGTAAATTTGCATGGATAAAGGACTGTCTCATTCTTATTTGTAATGAATAGTGGGTTTGTTGCCACAGGTGATCGATACAATTTTGTTTTTAAGGGTATAACTATTACAAAGAGGGGACGTACTCTTTAAAACAAGAGTACTCATGTGTCTGTAAAAGCCAGGCTGCAGGAGATGAAGGGTCTTTTGTAGCAACCACCATGCATACACTTTTTCAACACAGTGCTGTGTCAGACACTCTATGACATCCTCACAAATGCTCTGTAATTGAATAGTATTTCATTTATTTGCTCCATGGATCTGTGTATAAAGCTGAGGACGAGTGAGACTTGTCCTTCACAGTTATTGGTTATACCGGCATGGCAAGTCTTGCATAGCCTTAGCAGTTAAGGGGTAAATGGTCTTTAAATGTGTGGTTGTGCCGCTTTTATTTATAATTAAACACAACAAACAGTGCTTAAAGTGGTCGTAGAGAGGTGGTGGAACTCCACCCCCCCCCTCCCCCGGCGCCCATGCAGTAAAGATATTGCGCGCCCCCAAAAGGGGTGTGGTCTAAAAAGAAAGGGGCGTGGTCACACAATAGTAATAATGCCCACAGTAGTAGCACCCCCAATACACATAATGCCAACAGTAGTAGCACCCCATAATACACAATGCCCACAGTAGTAGTGCTCCTTATGCAATGTCCACTGTACTGGTAGTGCCCACAGTGGTAGTGCCCCTTATATAGAGCCCATAGTAGTGGTGCCCCTTATGCAATGCCCCCAGTAGTAGTGCCTAGTGCCCGTTATGCCCCCAGGAGTGATGCCCCTTATGAAGTGCACCCTTTACAATGCCCCCATTTGTAATGCCCTTAATGGTAATGACCCTGTGAAGTATTTCTCCCATTAGTAATGTCGCCTGTAGTAATGCCCCCAGTCATTTAGCCCATGTAGTTTAGCCCCATGTAGTTTGCCCCAAGTAGTAATGCCCCTAGTAGTAATGCCCCCAGTAGTAATGCACCCCTGTAGTTATGCCCACAGTAGTAATGCTCCCCTGTAGTTTAGCCCATGTAGTTTTCCCCCAGTAGTTCGCCCCTAGTAATGCCCCTGTAGTTATGCCCCCAGTAGTAATGCGCCCCTGTAGTAATGCGCCCCTGTAGTTTAGCCCCATGTAGTTTGCCCCCAGTAGTTTGCGCCAAGTAGTAATGCCCCCAGTAGTTTAGCCCCTGTAGTTATGCCCCCAGTAGTAATGCGCCCCTGTAGTAATGCGCCCCTGTAGTTTAGCGCCATGTAGTTTGCCCCCAGTAGTTTGCGCCAAGTAGTAATGCCCCCAGTAGTTTAGCCCCTGTAGTTATGCCCCCAGTAGTAATGCCCTTGAAGTAATACCCCCAGTAGTAATGCGCCCAAGTAGTTATGCCCCCACTAGTAATGTGCTCCTGTAGTTATGCCCTCAGTAGTAATGCGCCCCAGTAGGTTTGCCCCATGTAGTTTGCCCCAGTAGTAATGCCCCCAGTAGCTTACCCCAAGTAGTAATGCCCCCAGTAGTAATGCCCCTGTAGTTATACCCCCTGTAGTAATGCGCCCCTGTAGTTGTGCCCCAACTAGTAATATGTCCCTGTAGTTATGCCCTCAGTAGTAATGCGCCCCTGTAGGTTTGCCCCATGTAGCTTGCCCCCAGTAGTTTGCCACAAGTAGTAATGCCCCCAGTACCTTGCCCCAAGTAGTAATGCCCCCCAGTAGTTTAGGCCCTTTAGTTATGCCCCAGTAGTAATGCCCCTGTAGTCATACCCCCAGTAGTAATGCGCCCCTGTAGTTATACCCCCACTAGTAATGTGCCCCTGTAGTTATGCCCTCAGTAGTAATGGCCCAGTAGCTTGCCCCTTTGTAGTTAGCCCCTGTAGTTAGCCCCCAGTAGTTTAGCCCCCCTGTAGTTATGCCCCCAGTAGCTTGTCCCCTTGTAGTTTAGCCCCCCTGTAGTTTAGCCCTCTGTAGTTATGCCCCCAGTAGTAGTCACGCGTTTAAAAAACAAAACAAAAAAACACCAGACTTACCAATCCCCGCTCCCGCTGTGATCCTCCTGGCGTCTGCTTCACTCCGCTCCCCAGCACTATGAGAGAGACGACATGACGTCTCTCTTCATAGCGCGCACTGAGCCGGGAGCCGGAAGCAGGAGCTCAGTAGTGAGCTCCTGCCACCGGCTGTGCAGGGAGAGCCGGGCGCCGCTGATAACACAATCTCAACGGACACCCGGCATCTCCCTGTGGCGCCGGCACACATCGGGTTAGGTGAGCCGGAGGAGGCGGAACTGCATTCCGTCTCCAAGTGGAACTGACGGAACGCAGTTCCGCCCCGTTCCAGCTCACTTTAACCCCTGACAACAAATCTATTTTAAATATATAGCAATCTACATAGCTTAAAAATAGGATTTTAATTACTGTACCTCTCGTAGCCCGTTGAGGATACTGGGGTCCATTTAGTACCATGGGGTATTGACGGGTCCACTAGGAGCCATGGGCACTTTAAGAATTTGATAGTGTGGGCTGGCTCTTCCCTCTATGCCCCTCCTACCAGACTCAGTCTAGGAAACTGCCCGAAGAGACGGACATACTTCGAGAGAAGGATAGATAAGGATAGTGTTGAGATTCCGAACCAGCACACACAACAAGAGGAAAGCCAAGCTAACCAAACTTGAAAGAGGAACAGCAACGGCTGAACCAACATTACTTAACCAAGTAACAGTGCAGGAAGAACGAAGCACTGGGCGGGCGCCCAGTATCCTCTACGGACTACGAGAAAAGGATTTACGGTAGGTAATTAAAATCCTATTTTCTCTTACGTCCTAGAGGATACTGGGGTCCATTTAGTACCATGGGGATGAACCAAAGCTCCCAAACCGGGTGGGAGAGTGCTGAGGTTCCAGCAGAACTGATTGACCAAACTGAAGGTCCTCAGAGGCCAAAGTATCAAACTTGTAGAACTTTGCAAATGTGTTCGAACCTGCCCAAGTAAAGCCGAGACACCCCGGGCAGCCGCCCAGGAAGATACCACCGACCTAGAAGAGTGGGCCTGTACAGATTTTGGACATGGCAAACTTGCCGTGGAATAAGCATGCTGGATAGTAAGTATGATCCAGCGAGCAATTGTCTGCTTTGAAGAAGGACACCCAATCTTATTGGGATCTTAAAGAACAAACAGCGAGTCTGTCTTTCTGTGACGAGCAGTTCTTTTCACGTACACCTTCAAAGCCCTCACGACATCACGACATCCAAAGACCTTGAAGTAGCAGAGGTGTCGGTGACAACCGGAACCATAATAGGTTGGTTGATGTGAAACCCAGACACCACCTTAGGAAGAAATTGCTGATGAGTTCTGAGTTCAGCTCTATCCTAATGGAAAATTAAATAGGGACTATTGTGAGACAAAACCCCCAGCTTCGACACACGTCTTGCTGAAGCCAAGGCCAACAGTGTGACGGTCTTCCACGTAATATATTTTACGTCCACCTCCTGTAACGGCTCAAATCAGTCCGATTGGAGGAAATGCAGCACCACTTCATTATCCCAAGGTGCCGTGGGAGGCACAAAGGGAGGTTGGATGTGCAGAACACCTTTCAAGAACGTCTGGACCTCAGGGAGAGAAGCCAATTGTTTCTGAAAGAAAATGGACAAGGCCGAAATCTGGACTTTTATGGAGCCCAGGCGTAGGCCCACATCCACTCCTGCTTGTAGAAAAAGCATTAAATGTCCTAGATGGAATTCCACTAGAGAAAATTTTCTGCTCTCACACCAAGAGACCTATTTCTTCCAAATACACTGGTAATGCTTAGACGTTACCCCCTTCCTGGCTTGGATCATAGTCGGGATAACCTTGTTAGGGATCCCTCTCCTGGCTAGAATCAGCCATTCAACTTCCATGCCGTCAAACGTAGCCGCGGTAATTCTTGATAGACTAATGGGCCCTGTTGCAAAGAGGAAGATGCCACGGATCTTCGAGGAGCATCTCCAGAAGGTATGTGTACCAGGCCCTTCTTGGCCAGTCTGGAGCAATTAGAATTGCTTGAACCTTTTCCCTTTTCATTCTCTTTAGAATTCTTGGGATCAGAGGAAGTGGAGGAAACACGTACACCCTCTGATAGACCCATGGAGTTGTTAGGGCGTCTACCGCCACCGCCTGTGGGTCTCTCAACCTGGAACAATACCGCTTGTTGAGACGAGAGGCCATCATGTCGATCTGTGGATATTCCCATCGACTTGTTAAGCACCTGAACATTTCTGGGTGAAGGCCCCACTCCCCCGGGTGCAGGTCGTGTCTGCTGAGGAAGTCTGCTTCCCAGTTGTCTACTCCTGGAATGAAGACCGTTGACAATGCACCAGCATTTCTCTCTGCCCAGAGGAGAAGTCTTGTCACCTCTGACATTGCTGCTCTGCTTTTCGTTCTGCCCTGTCGGTTAATGTACATTACTGCCTTCACATTGTCCGACTGGACCTGTATGGCCTGATCTTGAAAAAGATGTGAGGCCTGCAGAAGGGCGTTATATAGTCTTGAGTTCCAGAATGTTGACTGGAAGGACGACTTCCTGACTGGACCATCCTCCTTGAAACTGCATCCCCTGAGTGACTGCTCCCCAACCTCTGAGGCTTGCGTTTGTGGTTAACAGAATCCAATTCTGAATTCCGAACCTCCGACCCTCGACGAGGTGAGAAGTCTGTAGCCACTACAGAAGGGAGATCCTGGCTTTTGGCGACAAACGGATACTCTCGTGCATATGAAGATGCGATCCGGACCATTTGTCCAACAGGATTGAGCCAGAAGGGTCTTGCGTGAAACCTTGCGTATTGAAGAGCCTCGTAAGAGGACACCATTTTCCCCAGAAGGAGAATGCATAGATGCACCAATATCCGGGTTGGCCTCAGGACATCCCGAACCATCGACTGGATCACTAATGCCTTTTCCAACGGAAGGAACACCTTCTGCGACTCCGTATCCAGTATCATTCCCAGGAATGGGAGCCTCCATGTTGGCTCTAGGTGAGATTTCGGAAGATTCAGAATCCACCCATGATCCTGGAGAAGTTTGGTTGAAAGAGCAATGCTGTCTAGCAATCTTTCCCTGGACGGTGCTTTTATCAGGCGATCGTCCAGGTACGGAATTATGTTCACTCCCTGTTTGCGGAGTAGAAACATCATCTATGCCATCACCTTGGTGAACACCCTCGTGCCGTGAAGAGACCAAATGGCAGGGCCTGGAACTGGTAGTGACAGTCCTGCAGTGCAAACCGTAGGTAAGCCTGATGAGGCAGCCAGATCGGAATGTGAAGGTACGCATCCTTGATATCCAGAGACACTAGTAATTCCCCCTCCTCCAGACCTGAGATCACTGCTCTCAGAGACTCCATCTTTAATTTGAACACTCAAAAGTACGGGTTAAACGACTTGAGGTTCAAAATTGGTCTTACCGAACCGTCTGGTTTCGGTACTACAAACAAGTTGGAATAGTACCCTTTGTTTAGCTGATGAGGTAGAACTGGAACAATGATGTGAGTCTGTATTAGTTTTTGGATGGAATGTTGTAAAGTTATACTTGCCTCTTGTGAAACTGGCAAGCCTGATTTGAAGAATCTTTGAGGTGGGAGCTCTTGGAACTCCAGTCTGTAACCCTGGGAAATAAGATTTATGACCCAGGGATCCTGGCACGAATTTGGCCAGATTTGACTGAAGAATTGTAGGCGAGCTCCCACCTGGCAGCCCTACAGGCATTGCGGTCCACCGTCATGCTGAAGTCTTTGAGGAAGCAGAGCCTGAGCTCTGTTCCTGAGCACCTGCTGTTGCTGGTTTGCGTGGTTTACCTCTTGCACCGCTGGAGGACGTAGAAGCACCTCTGGATTTGCCCTTGAACTTGGCCATCTGAAAGGACTGTAATTTAGAAGCTAAATAAGTCTTCTTTGTTGGGGGGGCTGCGGAAGGAAGATGCGTAGACTTACCCGCAGTAGCTGTGGAGTTCCATTTGTCTAATTAATCTCCGAAACAAGGCCTCTCCTGTGAATGGTAGGCCTTCCACGCCTTTCCTGGAATCCATGTCAGCAGTCCACTGGCGTAGCCACAAGTCTCTGCATGCCGACACTGCCATAGCGGTGGTGGGCGCTTTAAGCATGCCTATTTCCTCTATGGCTTCCACCATAAAGTTTGCAGAGTCCTGTATATGCTGCAGGAGTAAGGCAACATCCCCCCTAGATAAGGAATCTAACCCCTCAATTAGGTTACCTGACCATTTTGCAATGGCTTTAGTGATTCCCGCACATGCAATAGTGGGTCTTTGGGCCACCCCAGCAGCTGTGTACAATGATGTGAGTGTAGTCTCAATTTTATGATCAGCCGTATCTTTCAGGGAGGCTACACCAGGAACAGGCAATACAATTTTACGTGACAGCCTAGAGACTGATGCGTGGATTTTCGCATTTTTTCCTATCCTCCAGAGAAAAAAGTAAAAGATGAGAGCAACCTTTTGGGGATCTGAAACTTCTTATCAGGATTAACCCATGGTTCTTCAAAAAGGGTATTCAATTCCTTTGACGCAGGAAAAGTGACGGAGGACTTCTTTTTTACATTAAAATAAGATTCCTCACACTCCTCTGACACCTTATCAGGAATATGCAGAACATCTCTGATAGCCTCTATTCTCTGTGACAGAGCTACATTCCCCCCCCCCCCCCACCCCACGAGTCCACCTCCCCCTCCTCCATGTCTGACCTGTTAGCGTCAGAGTCAGACTGCAGGATATGAGCCAGAGATCGCTTTTGCGGATAAATGGGAGGGGATTGAGACGCTGTCTTGGGGACTGAGTCTCTGTTCATAAACTCATCCACAGTCTGTTTTAAGTATTGCGTCTCTTTCTCATTGCGGGGCAATTTTTTAGGAAGAGTTGAGATCATTCCCTTAAGAGAATTAACCCATTCTGGTTCAGCCCCGCTAGACTGTGAACCCTGAGTACCCAGCAGTGAGCCCCCTGGTGAAGAGGAACACGCTGCGGTACAAGACACACACTCTTTGCCTGACATAATGTAAATGTGACAGCACACACACAAACACACACACACACACACACACACACACAGAGGAAAGGTTAAGCACAATTAACCCACAAAGAGCCCTTGAGGGAGAGACAGAGATGTTTGGAGCCAGCCCCCCACCGCGTCTTTATCGCTAATGCCAAGCTTAGCCGGGTCGCAGACTAAGAACCCTGATAGGGGACTTAGTACACTAGTAATCACTCCCCCTGCTATGAATCCCTGGTGCCACTGAGGTAATTTGGATTCACACTGGAGGAGCTGCGTGTCCCTGTCAGTCAGCATCTGTGTCCACTTCAGAGGGAAAATGGCACTGGTGAGCTCCTGGATCCTCTCATAGTGAAGCCCCGCCCCTTCAATGGCACGCGGTCTTCCTGCTTTTTATACTGGCTGAGGAATCTGGTGCTTAAAATGGAGAAAACCGTTTTAAGGCTGTTGTGCCAGTATGGGTACTGTGTACAGTGTACGGGGACGCAGGTGTGTACTGTTTCCGGAGACGCACTCCACCCTGTTTAGAAGCCGCGCGTCTCCGTACCCTCATGTCGCCATAATGGCCGGTGCCCCGCTAGTCAGGATGCCGGCTCAGTACTCACCACTCTTCATTCTTCTGGCTCTGTTAGGGGTGGCAGCGTGCTGCGGGATTGTACGCTCGCCGTGATGGGCTTGCGAAAAGGTCCCTTAGGAGCTCAGTGTCCTGTCAGTGGGAAACGGGACCATTAACCCTTCAAGAGGTTGAAGCAGGCAGGCTGGTGCCATCCAGCCCTGCCTGAAAATAACAAACATATAACATAAATGCAGAAAATTCTTCAGGAGCTTCCTTCAGTGTGACCGGCTCCTCCGGGCACATTTTCTATACTGAGTCTGGTAGGAGGGGCATAGAGGGAGGAGCCAGCCCACACTATCAAATTCTTAAAGTGCCCATGGCTCCTAGTGGACCCGTCTATACCCCATGGTACTAAATGGACCCCAGTATCCTCTAGGACGTAAGAGAAACATTAGTTAGATACATTCTCTTCATTGGGTGAGTATGTAATGATGTAAATAGCAGAAAATGAAAAGCTACAGACAGTGGCGTCATAAGGATTGTGCACCGGGTGCGGGCCACAGCAGTGACAGGAGCCATGTGCTGCATTGCCTCCTGCAGCAGCCGGCTCCTGTCGTAGATGAGGAGCCGCCAGTACAGGAAGACTGTCTCAGGGGGCAGCCCAACATCTCCATGCTGGGCACGCCTACGGAGTAATGATCTCAGGATCCCAATGACGCCACGCCCGCTCTGTATAAGGCCATGCCCCCCTTATATGCAGCTGTGCCACCTGTTCGCCATGAGTGCGCATGCGGAGATCCAGAGTGCGCACAGGGTATCACCACACCTGCATGGCGTGCCAGGCTGTAATTATTCGCAGCCGGCGATCGCAGCAAAGATTAACATGGTTACATCTGTATGTACTGAAGAAACACTGGTGTAAGTAGAGATAATAGGATTTTGGTACCTACCGGTAAATCCTTTTCTCCTAGACCATAGAGGATGCTGGGGACTCTAAAAGGACCATGGGGGGTATAGACGGGATCCGCAGGAGCCTGGGCACACTGAAAAGACCTAAACTGGATGTGAACTGGCTCCTCCCTCCACGCCCCTCCTCCAGACCCCAGTTATAGGAACTGTGCCCAGGAGAGACGGACATGAGGAAAGGATTTTTGTTTAAACTAAGGGCTACAAACATACCAGCCCACACCACAAACATACCGTACAACCGGAGTAACAGTAAACCAGATAACAGTATGAAGTAACAACAGCAACAAGCTGAAACAAGAAATACACAACCCGTGTATAAACTAATTTTACCAGCAAGAAAACACTGCAAGTAACAGTCCGCACTGGGATGGGCGCCCAGCATCCTCTACGGACTAGGAGAAAAGGATTTACCGGTAGGTACCAAAATCCTATTTTCTCTTACGTCCTAGAGGATGCTGGGGACTCCAAAAGGACCATGGGGTTTATACCAAAGCTCCAGAACGGGCGGGAGAGTGCGGACGACTCTGCAGCACCGACTGAGCAAACGCAAGGTCCTCATCAGCCAGGGTATCAAACTTATAGAACTTAGCAAAAGTGTGTGAACCCGACCAAGTAGCTGCTCGGCAAAGCTGTAACGCCGAGACGCCTCGGGCAGCCGCCCAAGATGAGCCCACTTTCTTGGTAGAATGGGCTTTTACTGACTTCGGCACTGGTAGCCCGGCCGAAGAATGAGCCTGCTGAATCGTACTACAAATCCAGCGTGCAATAGTCTGTTTTGAAGCAGGATGACCAGGGCCGAAACTAGGACTTTCGTCACCCGGGGCAAGGCAGTAATTTGCCCCCCCCAAAAAAAAAAAAAAAACACAACAACAACAAACAAAAAAAAAAAAAAAAAAAATATCAGACTAAAATTATCAGATTATCAAAAATTTGGAAAAAAGGGGATACTACTGGACAATATTCCCCTATGTGCCTCAAATGCCCTATATGTTACATGCCCCACGAGAGTGTTCAACTACATGCTCCTCTGTGTGTCCCCATACATTGCACTATATCATAACACCTCATCATTGCACTACATTCCTCTATCCACTGCACTACATCACTATAATACATCACTACACGCCCCTATGCACTGTACTCCATACCATATATGCTACACTACATACTATACTACATCTCCTACAAGCTGAACTACATCACTACACTACATGCCCCTAAGAACTGCACTACATACATACCCTATATGCTACACTACATTACTACGCTACATCCCCTATATACTGCAATACATTACTACACTACATAACCTATATGGTACACTACATCACTGTACTACACCCCCCTATAAGCTACACCAAATCCCCACATCTGGAGGCAAAGCGGAGGTTGATACTGCTAACTTGGAGCACAGCTCGCTTCTACAGCTTGTACCGTGCACCACACGCTAGTCGCAGCACTGCATGGCAAAGAAGAGCGTTTAAGACAGAAGCCGACATAGGAGAGATCCCAGGTACTGGAGCTCACCCGCACAGCATCGGAGCCATCTGCGGGCAAACAGGTGGGTCAGATACATTGCCCTAGGAGCTGTCTGCTGTCTCACTGGAGCAGCACAGAACTGCCGGTAAAAAAAACTAAAAAATCCTGCTCCTCTGTAACTCCTTGGCACCCCCTCAAATCCTGCACCCGGGGTGCATGCCCCCTTAGCCCCCCCCCCCCCCCCCCTAGTTACGGCCCTGGGATGACCAATCTTGTTGGAAGCATACAGGACAAACAGCGCCTCAGTTTTTCTGGCAACAGCTGTCCTAGTGACGTAGATCTTCAAAGCTCTCACAACATCCAGAGATTTTGGAATCGCCACAGCCTCCGTAGCCACCGGGACCACAATAGGTTGGTTAATGTGAAATGAAGAAATCACCTTCGGCAGAAATTGTTGACGAGTCCTCAATTCCGCCCTATCCGAATGAAAAATCAAGTACGGGCTCTTATGAGATAAGACCGCCAACTCTGACACTCGCCTGGTAGATGCCAGCGCCAACAGCATAACTACCTTCCAAGTGAGAAATTTCAACTCAACCTTACGCAAAGGTTCAAACCAGGAAGACATGAGAAACCGTAAGACCACATCAAGATCCCATGGAGCTATAGGAGGCACAAATGGAGGATTGATATGCATTACTCCTTTCACAAAAGTCTGAACCTCTGGGAGGACAGCTAATTCTTTTTGAAAGAAAATAGACAAAGCCGAAATCTGCACTTTGATGGAGCCTAATTTCAGGCCTGCATCTACTCCCGCCTGCAAAAAGTGGAGAAAACGACCCAAGTGAAAATCTTCCGCAGGAGCCATTTTAGACTCACACCAGGAAACATACTTTCTCCAAATACGGTGATAATGTTTCGCCGTAACCTCCTTCCTAGCCTTAATGAGAGTGGGAATGACCGCCCCGGGAATACCCTTACGAGCTAAGATCTGGCGCTCAACCTCCATGCCGTCAAACGCAGCCGCGGTAAGTCTGGAAACACGCATGGACCCTGTAACAACAGGTCCTCTCTTAGAGGAAGCGGCCAAGGATCTTCCACCAGTAATTCCTGAAGATCCGGGTACCAGGCCCTTCTTGGCCAATCTGGAACGACGAGAATCGCCTGAACCCTTGCTCGTCGAATGATCCCCAGTACCTTTGGAATGAGAGGAAGTGGAGGGAACACATACACCAACTGGAACACCCACGGAGACACCAGGGCGTCCACTGCACTGGCTTGGGGGTCCCTTGACCTGGAACAATATCTCGGGAGCTTCTTGTTGAGACGAAACGCCATCATGTCGATCAACGGAATTCCCCAACGTTTTGTCACCTCTGCAAATACCTCTTGGTGAAGAGCCCTCTCTCCCGGATGGAGATCGTGTCTGCTGAGGAAATCTGCTTCCCAGTTGTCCACTCCCGGTAGGAAGACTGCTGACAGGGCGCTCACGTGTTTTTCCGCCCAGCGAAGGATTCTTGTGGCCTCCGCCATTGCCGCTCTGCTCCTTGTTCCGCCTTGACGGTTTATATGTGCCACCACTGTGATGTTGTCTGACTGTACCAGGACAGGTCGACCCTGAAGAAGGCTTCTTGCTTGTAGCAGGCCATTGTAAATGGCTCTTAACTCGAGAGCATTTATGTGGAGACAAGCTACCTGGAGCGACCATTTCCCCTGGTAGTTTCTTCCTTGGGTGACTGCGCCCCAGCCCCGGAGACTTGCATCTGTTGTCAGAAGTACCCAATCCTGGATACCGAACTGGCGTCCCCCTAGGAGGTGAGAAGTTTGTAGCCACCACAGGAGAGAAATTCTGGCTCTGGGAGATAGACTTATCTTCCGGTGCATGTGTAGGTGAGACCCGGACCATTTGCTCAGCAAGTCCCACTCAAACACCCGGGCATGAAACCTGCCAAATGGAATGGCTTCGTACGCGGCAACCATTTTCCCCAGAACCCGAGTACAATGATGGATTGACACACTCGTCGGCCTCAGAAGTTCCCTGACCATCGTCTGCAGTTCCAGAGCTTTTTCTTCTGGAAGAAATACTCTCTGTAAATCCGTGTCCAGAATCATGCCCAGAAAAGGCAGCCGAGTGGTCGGAATCAACTGAGATTTTGGCAAATTGAGTACCCAACCGTGCTGTCGCAGAACCGACAGTGACAAATTTACACTTCTCAGCAACCGTTCCTTGGACCTCGCCTTTATCAGAAGATCGTCCAAGTACGGGATAATTGTAAACCCTTGTTTGCGAAGGAGAACCATCATTTCCGCCATGACTTTGGTGAAAATCCTCAGAGCCGTGGAAAGCCCAAACGGCAACGTCTGAAATTGGTAATGATAATCCTGTATCGCAAACCTGAGGAAGGCCTGATGCGAAGGATATATCGGTACATGTAAGTAGGCATCCTTTATGTCGACTGACGCCATAAAATCCCCCCCTTCCAGGCTGGCAATTACAGCTTGAAGAGATTCCATCTTGAACTTGAAAACTTTCAAGTATGGATTGAGGAATTTTAGATTCAGAATTGGTCTGACCGAACCGTCCGGTTTTGGCACAACAAAGAGGCTCGAGTAGAACCCCTCCCGCCGTTGGGACGAGGGAACGGGAACAATGACCCTTTGTAGACACAATTTTTGTATCGCTGCCAGCACCACCTCCCTGTCTGGAAGAGACACTGGTAAGGCCGAAATGAAGAACCGGTGAGGGGGCATCTCCCGAAACTCCAGCTCCAGCGAAAATGGACTTCAGAGACGTCTCCAGCTTGCGCTCCGCCGCATCTTAGAGAGCTGCCGTGTCAGGAGATGGAAGCGCCACTTCCTCAGATAAACGAGATAGAGCTTTGTCAACATTTGGAAACGCCTCCCATTTTTCCCTGTCATCAGAGGGGAAAGAATACGCCATGTAAATCCTCTTGGGAATCTGCCACCTCTTGTCCGGCGACTCCCAAGCCTTTTCACAAAGAGTATTCATTTCATGAGAGGGGGGAAACTTCACCTCGGGTTTTTTTCCCTTGAGCAATCAGAAATGTGTAAAACATCTTTTATAGCCACAATCATGTCCTGAATACTCTTAACTAATCGTGGATGTAAAGCAGCCTCAGTGAAATCGACCCTGGAATCAGAGTCCGTGTCGGTATCAGTATCTACCACTTGAGTAAATGGCCGCTTTTGCGACCCGGATGGGGTCTGCACCTGAGACAAAGGCTCTTCCATGGACTTTTTCCACACCTGTGTCTGTGACTCCGACTTATCCAACCTCTTTGATAAAGAAGCTACATTCGTATTTATCGTACTTAACAATGCAAGTAAATCAGGTGTCGGCTGCGCCGACAGGCCCAAATCTAGCCCCGCATCAGCTCCCCCAATAACCTCCTCTGGTGAATAACATTCAGCCTCAGACATGCCGACACGTAGTACCGACACACAGATACACACAGAACGTCTCAGCTAGGTGACAGGCCCACAATGAAGCCCAGATAGAGGACACAGAGGGAGTATGGCAGCTCACACCCCAGCGCCCATATACCGTCAAAAGATATATGTACCCAGCACTGCTTAAATAATAATAAAATGCACCACACTGCGGCCCCCCCCCCCTCCCGATTAGCTCCCCGTTACTTGTGAGAGGAGATGTGGAGGTCCCGGCAGCGTCTCCTTCAGCTGCGTGTTGAAGGACATTTGAAAATTAAAAGATGCCGGCGGGGGTTTGAGAAAAGCCTTCTGCCGGTCCTCGAACCTCAGTAACATGCTGCCCAGGGCGCCCCCCCCCCAGCGCCCTACACCCTGTGAGTGCCGTTGGTGAAAGTGTGTGGGAGCATGGAGCATGGAGCGCAGCGTTACCGCTGCGCTGTACCTGGTTACTGAAGTCTTCTGCCGTCCTGAAGTCTTCTGTTCTTCTCATACTCACCCGACTTCTTTCTTCTGGCTTCTGTGAGGGGATTGACGGCGCGGCTCCGGGAACAAGCAGCTGGGCGCACCAAGTGATCGAACCCTCTGGAGCTAAAGGTGTCCAGTAGCCGAGAAGCAGAGCCCTTAACTAAGTAGAAGTAGGTCTGCTTCTCTCCCCTCAGTCCCACCATGCAGGGAGCCTGTAGCCAGCAGGTCTCCCTGAAAATAAAAAAACCTAACAAAAGTATTTTCTAGAGAAACTCAGGAGAGCTCCCCTAGTGAGTGTCCAGTCACTCCTGGGCACAAAGTCTAACTGGGATCTGGAGGAGGGGCGTGGAGGGAGGAGCCAGTTCACACCCAGTTTAGGTCTTTTCAGTGTGCCCAGGCTCCTGCGGATCCCGTCTATACCCCCCATGGTCCTTTTGGAGTCTCCAGCATCCTCTAGGACGTAAGAGAAAACTGATTTCTTCTTACAATAGAGGAAATGAAGAAAGAAATCACTTATAGTTTATACTTTGATACATTTAGATACTTTCTGCTGAATATATTTACATAACAGTTATGTAGAGTATTATTCACAGATTAACCTCTCTGGGTACCATTACATTTTATTTACAGAAAACGTTCACAAAGCTGCCTGTCCCTGTCACATGATAGACACCTGTGATACTATGAATCATTGGCAAGCGAAGAATCTCCCTTCACAATTCAGCAGATGAAAATGTTGCCAGAAGAGATTAATACAGATTGCACACCTCTAATAGCTCTTGAGTGCGCTCTGCAAACTGCACTATGGATGGATGGAGAGTGCACTTGGCAGCAGTTCCTGCGTAACGCTTGCATTCCTGTGTTCATACTCTGGCCATTTACATTACTGGATCTTCATTTCTAATGACTCAGGGAAGGCTGCGCGATTCATGGCGGGCAGAAGGAAATTTGTTTACATTTTAATAATGTCTAAATAATCAGAAAGCAAGCTAATGCCACTTTAATTACACAATTAATGCCATAAATAACAGATCGGTGTGCTTGAAAATATTTATAATTCAATCCCAAATGACACATTTAATTCACTATCAGGAGACTATTCACAAAGGAATCATGACTAATGCCATACACACAGCTCATCTGATGCACCACACAATTACTATAATGTCTCTAGTCCCCAAGGCAAAAGCTGAACCTAGGGCTCCGCTTAGCTACCAGCATATGCCAACACGCCAGGCTAACGGATCTACTTATTACCTGTACATAGGTGGCAGGGACGTGCAGTCAGGGGAGGCAGGGGAGGCAGTGCCTCCCCTGTCATTAAAGGGATTACAAGAATACAGAGAAGATACTTATGACATGTTCTGTGTCATAAGTATCTTCTCATAGTAACCTAATCTTTTTTAGCATAAAAAAAAAAAAATCGGAGGCACCTTGAACGGTGCCTCTCGCTGCTAACTGTAAATGGCCGGAAGAAGGGGGCGGGCAGGGGGCGTGGCCATGCAGAGGGCTGGAAAAGCCCATTAAAAAAAGCATTGAAAGCGGCACCTATAGAGGTGCCTCAGTGCAGCAGGGACGTGCTTTCAGCCCATGAAAGCACGCCCCTGTCACAGTGATTGGCAGGGCCGGATTAACAATGGGGCGGGTGCAGGGCCGGATTACCGCAGCAGCCATCAGTGGACTTGCCTGCTGGGACGACGAGTGACTCCGGCTGTTCTGTACTGTGACCCCACTGCCTGGCAGCTGCCTCGTTCGGTGCTTGCTGCTGAATGGTAGGAGGATGGGTGTTTCTCAAAGGGGGCGTGGCCACGGGTGGGCCGTGATTAGGCCACGCCCCCGACTTCTCCTGGTCGTTTGTATGTGTCCCTGCCTACTCCTGCTGTGTCCGGAAGGCTTAAGGCCCATACACACTTGACGATAAAATGAGCGACGTCGTTCATTTCAGCCCTCATCAACGACGTCGCTCATTATATCGTCAAGTGTGTATGCATCCGACGACCACCGATGTGCGGCCCCGCGGGACGTTAACGACCCTCGCTTATCTGTGGAGCATGTATGCTCAATTTCCACTATGGTCGTTACCGACCAGAGACGTCGTTGAATGTGTATGGTGTGAACGACCAACGACCAGCCCTGTTCCCAGCTCATTATTTTAATAAACTGTTCAGCTTGGATGCTTCAACGATGAATGGTCTTTGGTCTTTGGTCGTTGGTAGTGTGTATGCTCATGTCGTTTGCTCAGCTGTTCAAGGGAAGTTCAAGGGAAGTCGTTAACGACGGTCGTTAACGACGTGTGCATCGTCAAGTGTGTATGGGCCTTTAGTGACTGACTGGGGGAAACGGGGGAGAGTGGAAGGGCAGAGGAGAACAGGTAAGTGTGTTGCTAAGTACAGGCAGGGTGTGTGTGTAGGGACTGGGGTGAACAGGGTGTGTGGCTGGAGGGGACAGGGTGTGTGTCAGTGTATATTGGGACTGGGGAAACTGGCTGTGTATATGTGTAGGGCATTGAGGGGGGGGGGGGGCTGGTGTGTGTGGTGATATGGGCATGTTGCTGGGGTGGGTTGCTCACTTGGAAGCTATGCTCAGGCGGGTGATCTTCACGTCTGTGGATGCTCGGTCCTTGTGCATTCGGCTGCACTATGTGCACTGAGAGGGGCTTTGTTGGCTGCGTTGTTGGCTGTGGGGGAGGGATGCGGGGAGGGTCGCTGCTCGTCCGGCTCAGGGGATCCCGCCAGTGGCGGTTCTATGTGCAGGTGGGCGTCCCAGTCATCTCACCAGCGCCATCAGCACCCATCTGCTGCCCGCATCACAATGCTTTCTGCTGCCGGCCGGCCGCCCCCAGTCCTGGCCACTTCCTCCTGACGGCCACCCCACCGTCCTCTTTTGGCCGATTCCTGCTGCCAGCCGCCCCCTGGCCACTTACCACTGCCGGTCGCCTCCTGCCATTACTCACTCATGCTCAGCTTCAAGCTGGGTGGAAGTATGAGAACATAGAGCCAAGGGACCAGAGGCGCCGGATGTGAGTGACGGCTAGCTGGTGCAGTGTGTTTAATGGGCTACCTGGTGCAATGTGTATAATGGGCTACCTGGTGCAATGTGTATAATTGGCTACCTGGCGCAATGTGTATAATGGGCTACCTGGCGCAATGTGTATAATGGGCTACCTGGCGCAATGTGTATAATGGGCTACCTGGCGCAATGTGTATAAGGAGCTACCTGGCGCAATGTGTATAAGGGGCTACTGGGTGCAATGTGAATAGTGGGAAACCTGGTGAATTGTGTATAAGGGGCTACCTGTGTATAATAGGATCTACCTCATGCAGTGTGTATAATGGGCTACCTGATGCAATGTGTATAAGAGCTACCTAGTGCAATGTGCCCCTGAGGCAACTAGGTTGTGGGGAGCGCCACCAGCAAAATTTGATCCTGCGCTTTAGCTTACCTGCTACAGAAAGCAGACACTAGGGGGTATATTTACTAAAGGTTCTAAAAATGAAAAGTGGTGATGTTGCCCATAGCAACTAATCAGATTCTGTCTGTCATTTTCTAGGATGCAATAGAGAAACGATAGAGAGAACTTGATTTTTGTTGCTGTGGGTAACATCACCACTTTTCATTTTTAGAACCTTTAGTAAATTTACACCTAGGACCCAGAGCGGCTTTGACTCAGGCAAGGAACAATGTGTGGCGGGCCCTGCGTGACACAACCCCTAGTCACAACCCCCGCTGATGCTGGTCACATCCCCTGCGACGGTACACAATAGGCCCTTCATAGATTTCAGCTCCAGGCCCATGTGGTCCTTAATCTGGCACTGGTGATTATGCAGCTGCAGCACTGACAGTGACCATCATGCGGCTGTCACTGTCAGTGCTGCTGTTACAGGAAGAGACCAGAGAGATAGTGCCAGCCAGTGTCTTCTGCAGTCAGTGTCAGTGCATGTAAGTGTTTAGTTTACACACACTGCCACACCACTGCTTTATTCTTGTTGTCCACTGTCCAGGTCTTTCGGTAACTTAATAGCGCCACAACCGCGGTGCTGCTAAGTTCATGAAAGCCCTGAACAACATTGAACAACAATTATACATTAATGTCCCCCCCCCCACCCCTGCCTTCCCCACTCCAATTCCAACTTAAGAAAAGAGAAAATATGAGACAGCGCTAATTGCTTTGACGTTTTTTATATATATAATTAAAACATACTTTCACAATAACAAATATAAATACCGGCCAGTATTCATTAAATATACATATAATTCAATTAACTACTGAAAAAATCAATATAACTATATCCCTTTAAAAAGCTGCTAAATCTAGCGCTGATTATATATTAAAGCTGCAGTAATATGCTACAGAGATAACACTCTATCTTTTCTGGAGGCAATTGGATCGGTAAAGTTTGCAAATTAAAGTCCCACTGTAGATGGTTCCAACACAGTTCTTATGGGTACAGCGTGCACCTCTACCACTCAATTCAGATGATGGTATGCAGTTTTTATTGTGTGCCAAACCAGGATGGGATAATTGCCATGTTGGAAAAAAAGCAAATCCTCCCAGCACTTGATTACACCAAATAAGCTGTTGGTTGATATATGGGCAGTTCTTTTAGGTGCACCATGCAAAGCACCAGTTACCTCTCACAGCTGCTCCTCTCACTTGTGACTCTGCCTGCGTTCTCAGGCTGCAGTATAGAGTCCGTTGTATTTCCCCTTAGCACTGGGGTGTTGTATTGATGTGCGCCGGCCGGCTGGCAGACAGTGCTGCAATGGTGGCAGTAAATCTCTCCCGGATGTCTTACTCTTGACAAACGCGTTTCTCCGCCTCCTAGTTAGCATCGGCGGCTTCCTCAGTGTCACTGAGGAAGCCGCCGATGCTAACTAGGAGGCGGAGAAACGCGTTTGTCAAGAGTAAGACATCCGGGAGAGATTTACTGCCACCATTGCAGCACTGTCTGCCAGCCGGCCGGCGCACATCAATACAACACCCCAGTGCTAAGGGGAAATACAACGGACTCTATACTGCAGCCTGAGAACGCAGGCAGAGTCACAAGTGAGAGGAGCAGCTGTGAGAGGTAACTGGTGCTTTGCATGGTGCACCTAAAAGAACTGCCCATATATCAACCAACAGCTTATTTGGTGTAATCAAGTGCTGGGAGGATTTGCTTTTTTTCCAACATGGCAATTATCCCATCCTGGTTTGGCACACAATAAAAACTGCATACCATCATCTGAATTGAGTGGTAGAGGTGCACGCTGTACCCATAAGAACTGTGTTGGAACCATCTACAGTGGGACTTTAATTTGCAAACTTTACCGATCCAATTGCCTCCAGAAAAGATAGAGTGTTATCTCTGTAGCATATTACTGCAGCTTTAATATATAATCAGCGCTAGATTTAGCAGCTTTTTAAAGGGATATAGTTATATTGATTTTTTCAGTAGTTAATTGAATTATATGTATATTTAATGAATACTGGCCGGTATTTATATTTGTTATTGTGAAAGTATGTTTTAATTATATATATAAAAAACGTCAAAGCAATTAGCGCTGTCTCATATTTTCTCTTTTCTCTGGTATCTAATTTGGGGGAATTGGAATTTAACCCCCGAGACTAGCTGCTATTACTTTGAGGGCGGTGGCGCCAGGTGTATACAGTTTTTTTTTAACGCCAATTCCAACTTGTTTTTTTTTTTATTAATTAAAATTCCCTACACAACACATACACAAATACACTTTGCGGCGCGGAACCCGGCGTTGGGCTGTAGAGGGCAGCGGCGGCGGGCGGCATGACTTGACTTGTGCGGCAGAGGCGGGCAGCGGGACTTATGCGGCGTTGGGAGTTATGCAGCGGCGGCGGGGCTTGTGCGGTGGAGGTAGGCAGCGGGACTTCTGCGGCGGCGGGACTTCTGCTGCGGGACTCAGCGGGCATTTTGGCTGCAGGTCTGGATCATGGATCTAGTCCCTGCAGCCATTAGGGCACCATAGTTGAGGGCTTTGCCACTTTCAGAAATGGCGCTGAAGTGCAGAGCCATTTTTGAAATACAAGATGGCCGCCGCGAGCCAATCACGGCTCGCCGCGTCATCACCCCGCCCCCCGGCCAGTGCCTCACCAGCAACTGACCTCACCGCACGCCACTGATAGGTGGTCATTCCAAGTTGATCGCTCGCTAGCAGTTTGTAGCAGCCGTGCAAACGCTATGCCGCCTCCCACTGGGAGTGTATTTTAGCTTAGCAGAAGTGCGAACGAAAGGATCGCAGAGCGGCTACAAAGTTTTTTGTGCAGTTTCAGAGTAGCTCAAAGCCTACTCAGCGCTTGCGATCACTTCAGACTGTTCAGTTTCTGTTTTGACGGCACAAACCCACCCAGCGTTCGCCCAGCCATGCCTGCGTTTTTCAGAACACTCCCTGAAAACGGTCAGTTGACACGCAGAAACGCCCTCTTCCTGTCACTCTGCGGGCACCAGTACGACTGAAATGCTTCGCTAGACCCTGTGCAAAACAACATTGTTCGTTGTGCCCGTACGACACGCGTGCGCATTGCGCTGCATACGCATGCGCAGAACTGCCATTTTTTAGCAAACAAATGCAGCTAGCGATCAACTCGGAATGACCACCATAAAACCTTACAACTATTCCAGCACAGAGGGAAACAAGTATTAAGGAGGATCATGGTGGTTCATGTGGGTGTGGCTCGTTGGGTCGACAGTAACTAGGTCGACAATCATTAAGTCGACCACTATTGGTCGACAGTGACTAGTTCTACACATGCAATAGGTCGACACGGTCATTAGGTTGACATGGATAAGATCGACATGGAAAAAGATCGCCATGAGTTTTTTTTTGGGGGGGGGTCGTTTTCTTCGTAAACTGACCGAGAACCCGAATTAGTGCACCGTATTCGCTCGCCATGCTTCGGGCAAGGTGCCTCACTACCGCTGCACTTGGCACAGGTTGCTATTCCCAATCGTAGTCCACGTGGATCGTAAAGTATGAAAAAGTTCAAAAAATGGGGGAAACTCACGTCGACCCTTTCATGGATATTTTAAATCCAGAAGCCGAATCCACCAGAGCGCCCCATAGTCTTATTTTCATCAACTATAAGACAAATCATTATCTGCAATCCGCACTAATCACTCTCCAATATTCAGCATTGTGAAACAAATAGTGGAAAGTTCCCCTCTCCATTACATTAGACTGGAAAATTCTACAAGTCGAACATTAGAAGAGGAATAACAAAAAGACAAGAGAGAACAAAAGCCACTGAAATCAGTTCTATTTTTGTTGGTTAGTTTAAAGAGATTTTGTCCTTTCACTATAGATGGCACCAAAACCATCCGTATTTCCATTTGCTTTTTAGCCCGGTTTAGACTGATGAATGTAGCTTTTCTGAAAGCTTACCCTGTGTGTTCATCAGGGTACTAAATATTTCTTTTACAGTGAAAAGGAGTATAATATAAAAAATTTATGACTGGTGTGAAAAAATTCCTATCAAGTTTGGTAAAAGGGGAGGCTTTAAAAAAAATTGGCTAAGGTGGAGCATTGTGTAAGATTACATCTGATTGCGTAGAAAATCAGGTCTGTCTGGTTCTCAGGTACTTGATTATACACAGGGAAACCTGGCTCCACCTAATTATCTCTTGACATTATGTTCTATTTCTTTGCCGCTCCGTCATTCACCTGCTTCCTCTACGCTCTCTACACCTGTCAGGAATCACTGCACTTTGTATCAAGGTAATACAATCATATAATACTCTGCAAGACTGAGAGTTAATACCGCTATTTAGCCTGAGACGGGCTCTCAGTGCTTATTGTAACCTGACTAATTTGAATGTCAAATTTATTTAAGGAGCGCATGTATCATATCTTCAGTGCAGTGAGCTAGGCTTATATCAGAATGGTTTTAGTAGACTGGAAAATGAGTAAGTGAATGATTGTGATTTTCATCCATTTGTACAGTAAATTGGTGGTGGCATCTTAACTATATTCTGCATGTCTTGGAAGTTGCCTTTAATGTAGTTAAGAAGTTCTTTCCTTTTAATACTAACAAAAAGTTTAAGTGATGAATGAAGCGAGGTATAAATAAGAGGGCAAAATATGAGGAGCTGAGTGGAAGGTGTTATATTACATTTAGAAAAAAACAGATATTTACAGTTCGAGAAAAATTATTAGAACTTTTTACTTATACTAATTACACTAATTATACTAAGATATCAGTAAATAGACAACCAACATTTAAAATAGCATAGTTTCTATGATCCCTAGGTCATAATGCCTTCATACAATAATAAAACACATTTTTCAGAAACATTTTGCATAAGACCTTCATCCTCTCGCCTCTTCACAATCATGCAAGAGGAACATTGTGATGGTCAGTGTGGAGCAATTGCAAGGCATGCTAAAGTTGTCATTTAGGCAGTAGTTAGCAAATCCAGCTATAGACTGCAAACTTGCACTTGGACAAGCTAGGTTGCGATGCAGGTACACAGGGAAAAATGCATGCTTCTGCATGTAGTACACAAATACTTTACAGTTTTATTTATTTTAACTCTAAAATTTAGATTTGAGCTGGAACACTCCCTACAGTCCACTGTAAATCTGTATGCCCATAGAAAATTTGCACACTGGTGATATATTCCCAAAACTGGGTACACACTGAGACGGTGTGCAGCGAGACGATATGGCGGCCAATGAGACAACATATTGGGGGTCATTCCGAGTTGATCGCTCGCTAGCCGCTGCCCTCTGGGAGTGTATTTTAGCTTAGCAGAAGTGCGAATGAAAGGATCGCAGAGTGGCTACAAAAACAAATTGTGCAGTTTCTGAGTAGCTTCAGATCTACTCAGCGCTTACGATCAATTCAGACCATTCAGTTCCGGATTTGACGTCACAAACATGCACTGCATTCGGCCAGCCACGCCTGCGTTTTTCCTGACACGCCTGCGTTTTTCTGAACACTCCCTTAAAACGGTCAGTTGACACCCAGAAAAGCCCTCTTCCTGTCAATCACTCTGCGGCCAGAAGTGCGACTGAAATGCTTCGCTAGACCTTGTGTGAAAATACATCGGCCATTGTGAAAGTACGTTGAAAGTACGTCTCGCGTGCGCACTGCGCCGCATACGCATGCGCAGAAGTGCCGGTGTTTTCCTTATCGCAGCACAGCAAACATTTTCAGCAAGCGATCAACTCGGAATGACCCCCATTGTTACCGCGGTACACATCAGAACAATCTAATGAAGGACACAATGGTCACTGTTTCTTCCTTAATTAACATACACCACGTCGCTAGCGTTATCGCTGGGTTGGCCGTGTAGCAGGGCCCACCAGATGACTACGCTAGCGACCATGGGCACCCACATATCGGACATACACACTGAACGACTTGCCTGATATGTCGTTCTGATTCAGACAGAAACTATATATTGGGCTGATATTGGCCGACTTGCAGTATTCAGACATTTTTTAAAGGGGCAATCACTTACAAGGCCTGGGGTCGGCCCCAGGATTTTGTTGGAAAAGGGGTATAAAAAACCAGCATCAGTCATAACTATTATAAATATAGTCCTCTTAAAAATAACAAATACATAAATATAACAAACAAATGTGCAGAGCATCACCCTGACAGGGGAATAGGAGAGACGGACACTAAAGGTGGGTACACACAAGGCAATGTGCTCTATGAGTGACATCGCCTAGTGTCTCCCCTCCCTGGCTGGGGCGGTCAGTGACTGGGCATACACACTGAGGGATATGATGTTCATATCGCTCAGAGACGCCACGCAGCGGCCGGGCCGTGCAGACAGCTCTTGGACGACAGTCCAGAATGAGCTGCCTGCACGGCCGACAGCGAGGGTCGTTAACCATCTGTGGGGCCGCGCATCGCTGGTCAGCGGCGGCATACATACTTGCCGAGAAAGTGAGTGACGTCGCTCAGGAAGGGTAAAAATGAAGGACTTTGCTCATTTTCTCAGCAAGTGTGTATGCACCTTTCCATGGAAACCACTAAGTACCAAACTGCCTAGGTTGCCTGGATAATTGGGATTTGTGGGCCTAACTCAGACCTGATCGTAGCAGCAAATTTGTTAGCAGATGGGCAAAACCATGTGTACTGGGGGGGCAGATATAACATGTGCAGAGAGAGTTAGATTTGGGTGGGGTGTGTTCAAACTGAAATCTAAATTGCATTGTAAAAATAAAGCTGCCGGTATTTACCCTGCAAAGAAACAATATAACCCACCCAAATCTAACTCTCTCTGCACATGTTACATCAACGCCCCCACCCCCCACCCGCCTGCAGTGCACATGGTTTTGCCCATCTGCTAACAAATTTGCTGCTACGATCAGGTCTGAATTAGGCCCTGTGTTAGCATGCTATTCCAGAACTTTGCCTACGTTAGAACACCCCTTAACGCCCCTGTTCTGGAGGTGTAGATGCGATCAAACCGTGTGCCCGCTTTCAGCGCATACTTGGACCCAGATTTATCAAGCCTTGGAGAGTGATATATATAGATTAGATATCGCTGTATATATGTATAGATCCATCAGGAATGTCAAATGACATATGCATAAATTCACATGATGTCAAAAAGCTCTTATATACTTCACAAAGGACTTTAAGTGTACAGGTAAATATACCAGATTGTTCATTTTGCTTTAGCCATTGAAAGCAACTGCTGCTGGGCATGAAGCTACAAATTATCTTCACTCACATAAATAAATAATGCAACATACTTGACAAAGCCCTTTAAACTATGAGTAATTGCTGATCAGTGATCCATTTATAAAGCTGCCTATGATTGATCATACAGATGGGTGAATCGGTTTGCTTGGCTCTGAAATTTGCTGAATGTCACTGATTCAAGATTACGATTCAATGTGCTAACTAGCCCAGATGCGGCTCAAATGTATAATACCTTACTATATCATCCCTTTAAACTGGGAGGCTCATGAATTAAACAGGTTCTGAACCAGTGACAAAAAAACAGTGATGTGTGCTGGAACATTTTTGCTGGTTTTGGTTTTATACATCATTTGCTTTTGGTTTTGCCTAAGCTCTGTGACTGATTTTGGTTTAGTATTTTTTTTTTTAAATGACAAAAAAGTAAAATCACATTATCTGAGCCTTTTTTTGTTCCTACAGTATTATTAAACTCAATAACATTGATTTCCAGTCATTTCCAGTCAATTTTGACTGTCTCCCAGCTCACAATATTGTTTTCATCTGCTTTAGGCCAAAGGCTGCAGCAAGATGGCTGTTTACTAAGCGACAGAGCAGTGGCACAAACATATGGCAGTTTATAGCACATATAAGAAACATTGCCACACAGTAGTGGCAGAAATGAAAATTGTGGCAAAATTGAATTGTCCTTGGGACGTCCACCCACCCTTGTGTTGGGTATTAAAAAGGACATGCAGTTTAACAAACCAAGCACTTCAGCAACAGGGACTGCCCCTTTTCAGCTGAAGTGCTTGGTATGTTTGAGGCCCAACAAAACAAACTACCAATGGGCGTAAGGTAGCTAAAAGTGTTGCTAATCCTCTCTACAGTTCAAACATGTATTTCTCCTCATCCGATTCCTCACCATCATCATTGTTAGATCTTCATCATTATACAATTTTAGCTCATCCCTACTAGAATCCACCAATAGACTCAGTCAGTGTCACTGAAGTGCTTCATTTGTTAAATTGTGCATGTCCTTTTTAACCAACATAAGGGTGGGTGGAATAGCCCAAGGACTATTTAATCTCTCACAATTTTCTTTTTATTATGGGCTGTATTTTTGGGGGGCATTGGTGACGGTCTTATTTGCATAGACATTTTTATTGGTTATTGTTCTAATACATTACTAATTTGCAACACATTTTTAAACTGAAGTAACTGCTGTGTGTTTGTGTCGCTGCTCTGTTGCTTCGTTTAGCCAGCCAGCCTTTTGCCAATATTGGTGAACAATATTCTGAGCTCTGAGGTGGTCAGAATAACTCCAAGACAGCACACTTGGGGACTAGAGGAGATAGTTGTGCTATCAATAGATAATGAAATTGTGGGATCTGAGGTTATGCAGTAGGGTAGGAAGATGATCATTTCAGTCTTAAACATTTTAAGTTTAAGATAGCTTTGGGACATCAAGAGTTAGCAGAGAGACAGTTGGGAGATGCGAATAAGGAGAGAGGGAAAGAGGTCAGTGTAGGAAAGGTAGATTGGGGTATCATCGTCATAGAGATGATATTGGAAGACGAAACACCTAAAGAAGAAGTATAGAGAGTGAAAAGGAGAGGTCCAGGAACAGAACCTTGGGAGACATCTACTGTTAAAGGATGTGTGGGGGAGGTGTAGTCATGAGATAAGATTGAGAAGGAGTGGTCAGAAAGGTAGGAGGTCAGCCAGGAGAGGGCAGTATCACGCAGCCAAATGGAGTGAAGGATTTGCAGGAGGGTGTGCGGTGGGCTGAGGCAGAGCCTTTCCTGTCAAACTAACGTTTGCACCAGAGTTTTGACTGTATATGGAAAGAAACAAAGAATATATTAGAAATATCTTCTTTGTGTTATTCTAATAAGTTTTATAGTCAAAACTCTGGAGTAAAAATTCTCTGGCAGCTATCTTTTTCGTACATCTCTGATCAAAACTCACCAAATTTCCAGGAGTTATAATGCTGAACCTGTGTATATTTATTATTTATTTATTACCAGTTATTTATATAGCGCACACATATTCCGCAGCGCTTTACAGAGAAAATGTGGCCATTCACAGTGGAGCTTACAATCTGTTTTCCCTACCACATGTACACACACGTTCACACTAGGGTTAATTTTTGTTGGGATCCAATTAACCTACCAGTATATTTCTGGATTGTGGGAGGAAACCCACGCAAGAACGGGGAGAATATACAAACTCCACACAGTTAGGGCCATGGTGGGAATTGAACCCATGACCTCAGTGCTGTGAGGCAGTAATGTGAATAGAGTCAAGAACAGAAGTAAGAGAGGCATTGTATAGGATAGTAGCTTGTTCAGCCAGGAGAGAGAAGTCAAGCTAAGAGTATAAAGAAACTGTATCGATGGCCCCAATGCTACACTTAGTGATGGTAGCCTTAGGGGGTAGTGACAGAGAAGAAGAGAGGAGTAAGTTAAAACAGAGCAGCCAATGGTCAGAGAGGGGGAATGGGGAGTTGGAGAAGTCAGAAATATCACAACGGTGAGTACAGACAAGATCAACTGAGTGCCCACTAACTTGGAAGAGTGAGGACATCTACTAGGAGAGACCAAGCAATCAAATGAGGTTGAGGAGTTTAGAGATAGAAGATTCACTGGGGATATCAATTGGGATGTTAAAATCATCTACAGTAAGATGATGGAGGGAATGTCTGAAGAGAGGAAGTGAGTGAGCCAGGAAACAAAGTGATTATGGAATTTGTTGGTAATGATAAGGGAATAGTAAATGACAGCTACTCGAAGGTGAACAGATTGGAAGGGGCAAAATGTTGGATCTCAAATGTAGGGAATGTAAGGGAAGGTTCTGGTGGAATGAGTTGGTAGGCGTAAGCGGATGATAGATGGACCCCCAACACCACCACGTCGACCCCCAGGCCGGGGTGTGTATGTGTGAATGTAAGGCCCCAAGCGGAGACGGCAGCAGGAGAAGTTGTGTCAGAGGGGGAAATCAAGGTTTCTGTAATGGCTAGGAGATTCAGGAGTTAGAGATGAAAAGGTCATGGGTAGGGACCAATTAGTTGTAGACAAAATTGCGTTTGTGGGAGAGATACAGGTGTATCCCGCTACAGCCTTCCTGGTTTTAGCAGCGTGCTGTAGCGGGACCGCAATGCGAATGCAGCGCAGCATGCCACGCTCATTCGCATCCCTACCGGGTCCTGTAGAAGTGAATGTGAGGTGGGCTTATAGTAGGAGAATGCAATCGCATGCGCCCCGCTATGCCGAGCTGTCCTTGCTGCGATGCAAGGACATAACAGCACTCACAGCACTGAGGTCATGGGTCATAGGTTTGATTCCCACCATGGCCCTAACTGTGTGTAGTTTGTATATTCTCTCTGTGCTTGCATGGGTTTCTTCCTAGATTGTAAGCTCCACTGGGGCGGTGACTGATGTGAATGGCCAAATATTCTCTGTAAAACGCTAACCTACAGTAGATACTATTTTATGGACTTTTCGCTTACATTTCTCTTATTGACTTTTAGTACTTTTTAGTACAGTTTTCAGTGTGTATGATGAAAGTGCATGTTGTATGTTACTTGCTCACATTAACACGTGGGTCAAAATTGTGCACAAACATTTCTGTATGACCAGTCATAAAAATGAAGCCCAATTATGTTTTAAATTACGAGTAATGATGATCTCCTTTAAATGCTGTTATATTAAGCTATTGAAATGCCATTAAACTGCAAAACAGGCAACAGAGGGAAGCGCCTACGTGTTTTGTAAAATGTGCACATTACTTGCAATTATAGCACAATAAAACATTTTAATAAGGAAATAATATTGCATTCACAGTGCATTGTATTTAGCATCTTTTCAAATAGCTTTCTGAATACAGAGAGTACCCAAATATAAGACACTACTGAGTAATACAGTATATACCTGCAGGAGCACTGCAGGAGAGATGTCATACTTGGAATGAAAGAAGTCATTCAGCTCTTAAGGTATCAAGTGGTGAAATTTCATCTTGCGGGAGGAGGAAATCAGTGTCAATTGTACATTATTCTATAGAACCACGAATAACAAAAAAAAAAACAACCCTCTGCTAACCCTACTGATAGCCTTAGTATGCTGTAAACTATACAGTAGATTAATAAATGGAAGTCACAAGAAATGTAAGGACTATGGTCAATTACACACAATCACGTTGCTCTCTGTTATATAAATATTTGTTTGCTGTATGCTCATGCTTCTGCAGACATAGAAGGCATGCAAGTAGGTATGGCATCGTTGGAGCCAATTGCTAACATAAGCATGGCACCAGTGAGTAAATGACTTCAGTGTCTCGGCAGTATGTGGAGTACTGTATATACAGTCAAGGTTGAACTAGCCCACAGGGGTACAGGGGAGACCCCCGGTGATCCCCACTGCCCGGGGGCCCACCTCCTCCTCTAGGCATCTGGTTCCAGACTGTGCACTTGAATTATACAGTACACATTATACTGCACAGGTCTGTGGTGTATTCTCTACACTGCATTGCTGCTATTAATCTGGAACATTATCATACATGTACTGTACTAGCAGTATTTACTATATATACTTATCAAGGGACCCAGACCATGCACTCTCTAATGATTAGCCAAGCCTCTGTGGCAGATAGCCACACCCCCTCTGTAGAATAACCACAGCCCTAAACATGGGCCCCAACCACTGCATTCCCCCGGTGGGCCCTTCATGCCCCAGTCCCAGAGCCGGCCATAGGCATAGGCAAACTAGGGAATTGCCTAGGGCATTTGATAAGCCTAGGGGCATCAGCAGCTTCTGCTGATTAAAATGATATGCGGCATGCCTATATTCTTTGTGTAGCATTTCATATGCAGATACAGCCACAGTCTCACACAGTATATAGGCATGCTGCATATCATTTTAATCAGCAGAAGCTGCTTGTGCATCCTAGCCTCATAGCAATGCAAATAAGACGCATTTTCATTAAAAGAAAGGTGCCCAATGTTAGCATTGAGGCAACATTTATGAGGACACATCTGTATCCAAGCAGAGGTCACAGTGTTAATGGCAGTGTGAGTGCTGTGTGCATGTGAGTGGGTTGGTTGTTCAGTAGTGTTCGGAATATGTGTAAGGAGCATTATATGTGTCATGTAAAAATGTATTAATAATGTGCAAAATATGTGTAAGGGGCACTATGTGTGTCATTATGTGTATAAGGGCATTAATAATGTGCGGCATATGTGTAACAGGGTACTACTGTATGTGTGTCATTATGTGTATAGGGGCACTAATAATGTGCACCAAATGTGTAGGGGGCACTATGTGTGTCATTATGTGTATAAGGGCATTAATAATGTGCGGCATATGTGTAAGGGACATTATGTGTAAAAGGGCATTAATAAAGGTCATAATGTGTAAGGGGCATTACTGTGTAAAATGATGTGTATAAATGCATTACTAATGTGTGGCATGGCATTATGTGTATAAGGTGCTCTACTATGTGGCATTGCGTAGAGAAAGGGCACTACTGTATGGTCTAATGTGAATAAAGGGGGTAATTCCAAGTTGATCGCAGCAGGAAATTTTTTAGCAGTTGGGCAAAACCATGGCCCTCATTCCGAGTTGATCGCTCGCAAGGCGAATTTAGCAGAGTTGCTCACGCTAAGCCTACGCCTACTGGGAGTGTATCTTAGCTTCTTAAAATTGCGACCGATGTATTCGCAATATTGCGATTACAAACTACTTAGCAGTTTCAGAGTAGCTTCAGACTTACTCGGTATCTGCGATCAGTTCAGTGCTTGTCGTTCCTGGTTTGACGTCATAAACACACCCAGCGTTCGCCCAGACACTCCCCCGTTTCTCCGGCCACTCCTGCGTTTTTTCCGGAAACGGTAGCGTTTTTATCCACACGCCCCTAAAACGCCGTGTTTCCGCCCAGTAACACCCATTTCCTGTCAATCACACTACGATCGCCGGAGCGAAGAAAAAGCCGTGAGTAAAAATACTATCTTCATTGTAAAATTACTTGGCGCAGTCGCAGTGCGATTATTGCGCATGCGTACTAAGCGGAATTTCACTGCGATGCGATGAAAATTACAGAGCGAACGACTCGGAATGAGGGCCCATGTGCACTGCAGGGGAGGCAGATATAACATGTGCAGAGATAGATAGATTTGGGTGTGGTGAGTTAAATCTGCAATCTAAATTGCAGTGTAAAAGTAAAGCAGCCAGTATTTACCCTGCACAGAAACAAAATAACCCACCCAAATCTAACTCTCTCTGCACATGTTATATCTGCCCCCCTGCAGTGCACATGGTTTTGCCCAACTGCTAAAAAAAATTCCTGCTGCGATTAACTTGGAATTACCCCCAAAGAACAAAGGGGGTCATTCCGAGTTGTTCGCTCGCAAGCTGCTTTTAGCAGCTTTGGACACGCTAAGCCGCCGCCTACTGGGAGTGAATCTTAGCTTATCAAAATTGCGAACGAAAGATTCGCAATATTGCGAAAATACTTCTCTGTGCAGTTTCTGAGTAGCTCGAGACTTACTCTGCCAGTGCGATCAGTTCAGTGCTTGTCGTTCCTGGTTTGACGTCACAAACACACCCAGCGTTCGCCCAGACACTCCTCCGTTTCTCCAGCCACTCCCGCGTTTTTCCCAGAAACGGTAGCGTTTTTTCACACACTCCCATAAAACGGACAGTTTCCGCCCAGAAACACCCACTTCCTGTCAATCACATTACGATCACCAGAACGAAGAATAAACCTCGTAATGCCGTGAGTAAAATTCCTAACTGCATAGCAAATTTACTTGGCGCAGTCGCACTGCGGACATTGCGCATGCGCATTAGCGACTAATCGCTCCGTTGCGATAAAAAAATAACGAGCGAACAACTCGGAATGACCCCCAATATGGTGTGGTGTAATGTGAATAAGGAGCAATTCAGTGTGATGTAATGTGAATAAGGGGCTCTACTGTGAGGGGTAACGTTTATAAGGTAAAGTAATACTACCGTGCGATTTAA
Source organism: Pseudophryne corroboree (assembly GCF_028390025.1). Lineage (NCBI taxonomy): Eukaryota > Metazoa > Chordata > Amphibia > Anura > Myobatrachidae > Pseudophryne > Pseudophryne corroboree. Next base: position 55,733,664 of record NC_086454.1, read on the forward strand.
TATAAATTATGGACACTATCGTATGATCAAATGTGAATAAAATTGCAGTACTGTGTGGCGTAATTGGAATTGGGGGTACTATTGTGTGGCCATGCCCCTTGCCAGCAAAAACACACCCCTTTTTGGGCTAAATGCAAAATGTGCGAACTGTTCCTATTTAAAATATTGGGGGTACAAATACCTAAATAAGGACTGCTATAGGTGAGGGGTGATGGTGCTGGGAAAGAGGTACAAGGTCAGAGGCGGAACCAGCGGTGATGCTAGGGGGCACCAGCCAAAATCTTGCCTAGGGCATCATATTGGTTAGGGCCGGCTCTGTCCAGTCCGACACTGTATACAGTTACAAGTGAATATGTAATTTCTGTAAAGTGGCAATGTTCTACCAGTTCTATGTACAGGGCCGGTTCTAAGGTTTGTGGCGCCCCAGGCAAAATATGGGGGCGTGGCTTCAATTGGGGGCGTGGTCAATGCGCTGAAAGAAAAAATAAAAATAAATAAAAAGAATACTTACCATCCCCGTTCCTGATCCAGACCCCCTCCGCCGGCGGCGCCGATCTTCTGCTCTCCTCTCTTCGATCTATGGGAGAGACGTTACTACGTCTCTTCCATAGAACAGCATAGACACTAGAGGTCAATTATGACCCCCTAGTGTCTGTGCCACTATGCTGTGCGGTGCGCGATGACGTCATCGCGCATCGCACAGCAAAGGTCCTCTAGACGAAGGGAAACTAGACCGTAGCGTCTAGTTTCCCTTCATGTAGAGGACCTTTGCTGTGCGGTGCGCGATGACGTCATCGCGCACCGCACAACTAAGGTCCTCTCAATGAAGGGAAACTAGACGCTACGCGTCTGGTTCCCTTCAAAGCGGGGGGCACAGCAGGGCACTGCGGGGGGCACAGTGGCGGTTCTTGCCCTGGTGCGGCGCCCTCCGGATGGCGCTGGTGCCCTCCGGAAGGCGGCGCCCCGGGCAAAAGTACCGCTTGCCCGTGGCAAGAACCGCCACTGACTATGTATGATGGTTTCTTTGGGTATGAGCCCTCATTCCGAGTTGATCGCTAGCTGCCGTTGTTCGCTGCGTAGCGTTCAGTGAAAAAAGCGGCTAATCTGCGCATGCACCGCAATGCGCACACGCGTTTTGTACGGGTACGAAGTCATTTGTGGTTTTGCGCTGGTTCTAGCGACGATTCCAATCGCACAGCCGAACGCAAGGAGATTGACAGGAAGTGGGAGTTTATGGGTGACAACTGACCGTTTTCTGGGAGTGTTTTGAAAACCGCAGGCGTGGCCGGGCATTTGCAGGGCGGGTATCTGACGTCATTACTGTGTCACTCGTTGCAGCAATCATCGCACAGGATAAGTAACTACAGGGCTGGTCTTGTTCTGCACAAAATGTGTTTGCTGCCGCGCAGCTGCACAGGCGTTCGCACTCCTGCAAAGTGAAAATACACTCCCCCGTGGGCGGCGACTATGCGTTTGCACGGCTGCTAAAAGTAGCTAGCGAGTGTTCAACTCAGGATGAGGGCCATGGTTCAATAGGTTTACAGTAAAAAGGTCGACAGCATCTAGGTCGACCTAAAAAAAGTCGACTTGCACAAGGTTAACATGAGAAAAAGTTCGACACATGAAAAGGTCGGCATGAGTTTTTTAAAGTTTTTAGGGTGTTCATTTTGAACTGTTAGCACAAGGTCCCCCAATTTGTGTTCTGCTTCACTCGCCGTGCATTGAGGAAAGTTACAATTCCCAATCGTAGTCCACATGGATTGTAAAGTATGAAAAAGTCATAAAAATGAATCAAAATCGTAAAAAGCTCATGTCGACCATACGCTTCGTTGACCACTGCCATGTCGACTCAATGCATATCGACCAATAGTGGTCGACCTATTGACACTGGATACTGGTTTCTCTTCACAAAGTCATTTTAATGTTGAAGTCTATAGATTGTATTGCAAGTTGTATACAGTATACTGTACAGTTTATTTAAGCAATATATCCTAGACTACTGGAACATTGAGCTATCCGTGAGGCCTGGGTACTGAGGGGATGTTTCCAAAATCAGGAGTCCCCATCCCCTCCAGGAGAATCTAAAATAGTATGTGGTGCGCTGCAGCTGGTTTGGGCCCTTCTAACAGCCAATTAGTACCCGCCCCCGTTTCTTCGCACCCCTTTCTACCAATCCCCTAATAGCTATTCTGGTATATTCTTAGGGAGGCAGCATGGTTACATACAGTAGTGCTTAGTATTGCTGTATCACAGTCCCAGGGTCATAGGTTCATTTCCAACCATGCCAGTATCTGTGTGGAGTTAAAACGTAGTTTAAACTTGCCCCATGCATGTATAATAGTATTATTGTCCTGGTAAATTGTCAGCGTTCATTGGCCAATAAAGGAGCTGTGCTGTAAGTTATTTTCTACTAAAATGATTATTACATAGTATCATGTTAAATACGAAGACGGAATTTAGCCTGTTGCTTCTGGGTTGTCACCACTAGTTCTTACTGACTTTGTAAGTAGTATAAAGTAGAGATGTGCACTTGAAATTTTTCGGGTTTTGTGTTTTGGTTTTGGGTTCGGTTCCGCGGCCGTGTTTTGGGTTCGACCGCGTTTTGGCAAAACTTCAGCGAATTTTTTTTGTCGGATTCGGGTGTGTTTTGGATTCGGGTGTTTTTTTCTAAAAACACTAAAAAACAGCTTAAATCATAGAATTTGGGGGTCATTTTGATCCCAAAGTATTATTAACCTCAAAAACCATAATTTCCACTCATTTTCAGTCTATTCTGAATACCTCACACCTCACAATATTATTTTTAGTCCTAAAATTTGCACCGAGGTCGCTGGATGACTAAGCTAAGCGACCCTAGTGGCCGACACAAACACCTGGCCCATCTAGGAGTGGCACTGCAGTGTCACGCAGGATGGCCCTTCCAAAAAACACTCCCCAAACAGCACATGACGCAAAGAAAATAAGAGGCGCAATGAGGTAGCTGTGTGAGTAAGATAAGCGACCCTAGTGGCCGACACAAACACCTGGCCCATCTAGGAGTGGCACTGCAGTGTCACGCAGGATGGCCCTTCCAAAAAACACTCCCCAAACAGCACATGACGCAAAGAAAAAAAGAGGCGCAATGAGGTAGCTGTGTGAGTAAGATAAGCGACCCTAGTGGCCGACACAAACACCTGGCCCATCTAGGAGTGACACTGCAGTGTCACGCAGGATGGCCCTTCCAAAAAACACTCCCCAAACAGCACATGACGCAAAGAAAAAAAGAGGCGCAATGAGGTAGCTGTGTGAGTAAGATAAGCGACCCTAGTGGCCGACACAAACACCTGGCCCATCTAGGAGTGTCACTGCAGTGTCACGCAGGATGGCCCTTCCAAAAAACACTCCCCAAACAGCACATGACGCAAAGAAAAAAAGAGGCGCAATGAGGTAGCTGTGTGAGTAAGATAAGCGACCCTAGTGGCCGACACAAACACCTGGCCCATCTAGGAGTGGCACTGCAGTGTCACGCAGGATGGCCCTTCCAAAAAACACTCCCCAAACAGCACATGACGCAAAGAAAAAAAGAGGCGCAATGAGGTAGCTGTGTGAGTAAGATAAGCGACCCTAGTGGCCGACACAAACACCTGGCCCATCTAGGAGTGGCACTGCAGTGTCACGCAGGATGGCCCTTCCAAAAAACACTCCCCAAACAGCACATGACGCAAAGAAAAAAAGAGGCGCAATGAGGTAGCTGTGTGAGTAAGATAAGCGACCCTAGTGGCCGACACAAACACCTGGCCCATCTAGGAGTGGCACTGCAGTGTCACGCAGGATGGCCCTTCCAAAAAACACTCCCCAAACAGCACATGACGCAAAGAAAAAAAGAGGCGCAATGAGGTAGCTGTGTGAGTAAGATAAGCGACCCTAGTGGCCGACACAAACACCTGGCCCATCTAGGAGTGGCACTGCAGTGTCACGCAGGATGGCCCTTCCAAAAAACACTCCCCAAACAGCACATGACGCAAAGAAAAAAAGAGGCGCAATGAGGTAGCTGTGTGAGTAAGATAAGCGACCCTAGTTGCCGACACAAACACCTGGCCCATCTAGGAGTGGCACTGCAGTGTCACGCAGGATGGCCCTTCCAAAAAACACTCCCCAAACAGCACATGACGCAAAGAAAAAAAGAGGCGCAATGAGGTAGCTGTGTGAGTAAGATAAGCGACCCTAGTGGCCGACACAAACACCTGGCCCATCTAGGAGTGGCACTGCAGTGTCACGCAGGATGGCCCTTCCAAAAAACACTCCCCAAACAGCACATGACGCAAAGAAAAAAAGAGGCGCAATGAGGTAGCTGTGTGAGTAAGATAAGCGACCCTAGTGGCCGACACAAACACCTGGCCCATCTAGGAGTGGCACTGCAGTGTCACGCAGGATGGCCCTTCCAAAAAACACTCCCCAAACAGCACATGACGCAAAGAAAAAAAGAGGCGCAATGAGGTAGCTGTGTGAGTAAGATAAGCGACCCTAGTGGCCGACACAAACACCTGGCCCATCTAGGCACTGCAGTGTCACGCAGGATGGCCCTTCCAAAAAACACTCCCCAAACAGCACATGACGCAAATAAAAATGAAAGAAAAAAGAGGTGCAAGATGGAATTGTCCTTGGGCCCTCCCACCCACCCTTATGTTGTATAAACAGGACATGCACACTTTAACCAACCCATCATTTCAGTGACAGGGTCTGCCACACGACTGTGACTGAAATGACGGGTTGGTTTGGACCCCCACCGAAAAAGAAGCAATTAATCTCTCCTTGCACAAACTGGCTCTACAGAGGCAAGATGTCCACCTCATCATCATCCTCCGATATATCACCGTGTACATCCCGCTCCTCACAGATTATCAATTCGTCCTTACTGGAATCCACCATCTCAGCTCCCTGTGTACTTTGTGGAGGCAATTGCTGCTGGTCAATGTCTCCACGGAGGAATTGATTATAATTCATTTTAATGAACATCATCTTCTCCACATTTTCTGGAAGTAACCTTGTACGCCGATTGCTGACAAGGTGAGCGGCGGCACTAAACACTCTTTCGGAGTACACACTTGTGGGAGGGCAACTTAGGTAGAATAAAGCCAGTTTGTGCAAGGGCCTCCAAATTGCCTCTTTTTCCTGCCAGTATAAGTACGGACTGTCTGACGTGCCTACTTGGATGCGGTCACTCATATAATCCTCCACCATTATTTCAATGGTGAGAGAATCATATGCAGTGACAGTAGACGACATGTCCGTAATCGTTGTCAGGTCCTTCAGTCCGGACCAGATGTCAGCATCAGCAGTCGCTCCAGACTGCCCTGCATCACCGCTAGCGGGTGGGCTCGGAATTCTGAGCCTTTTCCTCGCACCCCCAGTTGCGGGAGAATGTGAAGGAGGAGATGTTGACAGGTCGCGTTCCACTTGACAATTTTGTCACCAGCAGGTCTTTGAACCCCAGCAGACTTGTGTCTGCCGGAAAGAGAGATCCAAGGTAGGTTTTAAATCTAGGATCGAGCACGGTGGCCAAAATGTAGTGCTCTGATTTCAACAGATTGACCACCCGTGAATCCTTGTTAAGCGAATTAAGGGCTCCATCCACAAGTCCCACATGCCTAGCGGAATCGCTCCCTTTTAGCTCCTCCTTCAATGCCTCCAGCTTCTTCTGCAAAAGCCTGATGAGGGGAATGACCTGACTCAGGCTGGCAGTGTCTGAACTGACTTCACGTGTGGCAAGTTCAAAAGGTTGCAGAACCTTGCAGAACGTTGAAATCATTCTCCACTGCGCTTGAGACAGGTACATTCCACCTCCTATATCGTGCTCAATTGTATAGGCTTGAATGGCCTTTTGCTGCTCCTCCAACCTCTGAAGCATATATAGGGTTGAATTCCACCTCGTTACCACTTCTTGCTTCAGATGATGGCAGGGCAGGTTCAGGCGTTTTTGGTGGTGCTCCAGTCTTCTGTACGTGGTGCCTGTACGCCGAAAGTGTCCCGCAATTCTTCTGGCCACCGACAGCATCTCTTGCACGCCCCTGTCGTTTTTTTTAAAATTCTGCACCACCAAATTCAAGGTATGTGCAAAACATGGGACGTGCTGGAATTTGCCCAGATTTAATGCACACACAATATTGCTGGCGTTGTCCGATGCCACAAATCCACAGGAGAGTCCAATTGGGGTAAGCCATTCCGCGATGATCTTCCTCAGTTGCCGTAAGAGGTTTTCAGCTGTGTGCGTATTCTGGAAACCGGTGATACAAAGCGTAGCCTGCCTAGGAAAGAGTTGGCGTTTGCGAGATGCTGCTACTGGTGCCGCCGCTGCTGTTCTTGCGGCGGGAGTCCATACATCTACCCAGTGGGCTGTCACAGTCATATAGTCCTGACCCTGCCCTGCTCCACTTGTCCACATGTCCGTGGTTAAGTGGACATTGGGTACAACTGCATTTTTTAGGACACTGGTGAGTCTTTTTCTGACGTCCGAGTACATTCTCGGTATCGCCTGCCTAGAGAAGTGGAACCTAGATGGTATTTGGTAACGGGGGCACACTACCTCAAGAAATTGTCTAGTTCCCTGTGAACTAACGGCGGATACCGGACGCACGTCTAACACCAACATAGTTGTCAAGGCCTCAGTTATCCGCTTTGCAACAGGATGACTGCTGTGATATTTCATCTTCCTCGCAAAGGACTGTTGGACAGTCAATTGCTTGGTGGAAGTAGTAAAAGTGGGCTTACGACTTCCCCTCTGGGATGACCATCGACTCCCAGCAGCAACAACAGCAGCGCCAGCAGCAGTAGGCGTTACACGCAAGGATGCATCGGAGGAATCCCAGGCAGGAGAGGACTCGTCAGAATTGCCAGTGACATGGCCTGCAGGACTATTGGCATTCCTGGGGAAGGAGGAAATTGACACTGAGGGAGTTGGTGGGGTGGTATGCGTGAGCTTGGTTACAAGAGGAAGGGATTTACTGGTCAGTGGACTGCTTCCGCTGTCGCCCAAAGTTTTTGAACTTGTCACTGACTTATTATGAATGCGCTGCAGGTGACGTATAAGGGAGGATGTTCCGAGGTGGTTAACGTCCTTACCCCTACTTATTACAGCTTGACAAAGGCAACACACGGCTTGACAAATGTTGTCCGCATTTCTGTTGAAATACTTCCACACCGAAGAGCTGATTTTTTGGGTATTTTCACCAGGCATGTCAACGGCCCTATTCCTCCCACGGACAACAGGTGTCTCCCCGGGTGCCTGACTTAAACAAACCACCTCACCATCAGAATCCTCCTTGTCAATTTCCTCCCCAGCGCCAGCAACACCCATATCCTCCTCAGCCTGGTGTACTTCAACACTGACATCTTCAATCTGACTATCAGGAACTGGACTGCGGGTGCTCCTTCCAGCACTTGCAGGGGGCGTGCAAATGGTGGAAGGCGCATGCTCTTCACGTCCAGTGTTGGGAAGGTCAGGCATCGCAACCGACACAATTGGACTCTCCTTGTGGATTTGGGATTTCGAAGAACGCACAGTTCTTTGCGGTGCTTTTGCCAGCTTGAGTCTTTTCATTTTTCTAGCGAGAGGCTGAGTGCTTCCATCCTCATGTGAAGCTGAACCACTAGCCATGAACATAGGCCAGGGCCTCAGCCGTTCCTTGCCACTCCGTGTGGTAAATGGCATATTGGCAAGTTTACGCTTCTCCGACGACAATTTTATTTTAGATTTTGGAGTCCTTTTTTTACTGATATTTGGTGTTTTGGATTTTACATGCTCTGTACTATGACATTGGGCATCGGCCTTGGCAGACGACGTTGCTGGCATTTCATCGTCTCGGCCATGAGTAGTGGCAGCAGCTTCAGCACGAGGTGGAAGTGGATCTTGATCTTTCCCTAATTTTGGAACCTCAACATTTTTGTTCTCCATATTTTAATAGGCACAACTAAAAGGCACCTCAGGTAAACAATGGAGATGGATGGATACTAGTATACTTATGGAAGGACCAGCGACTGCCGACACAGAGGTAGCTACAGCCGTGGACTACCGTACTGTGTCTGCTGCTAATATAGACTGGATGATAATGAGATGAAATTAATATATATATATATATATAATATCACTAGTACTGCAGCCGGACAGGTATATATATTTATTATGTAATGACTGATGACGGACCTGCTGGACACTGTCAGCTCAGCAGCACCGCAGACTGCTACAGTAAGCTACTATAGTAGTATGTATCAAGAAGAAAGAAAAGAAAAAAAACCACGGGTAGGTGGTATACAATTATGGATGGACCAGCGACTGCCGACACAGAGGTAGCTACAGCCGTGGACTACCGTACTGTGTCTGCTGCTAATATAGACTGGATGATAATGAGATGAAATTAATATATATATATATATATATATATAATATCACTAGTACTGCAGCCGGACAGGTATATATATTTATTATGTAATGACTGATGACGGACCTGCTGGACACTGTCAGCTCAGCAGCACCGCAGACTGCTACAGTAAGCTACTATAGTAGTATGTATCAAGAAGAAAGAAAAAAAAACACGGGTAGGTGGTATACAATTATGGATGGACCAGCGACTGCCGACACAGAGGTAGCTACAGCCGTGGACTACCGTACTGTGTCTGCTGCTAATATAGACTGGATGATAATGAGATGAAATTAATATATATATATATATATATATAATATCACTAGTACTGCAGCCGGACAGGTATATATATTTATTATGTAATGACTGATGACGGACCTGCTGGACACTGTCAGCTCAGCAGCACCGCAGACTGCTACAGTAAGCTACTATAGTAGTATGTATCAAGAAGAAAGAAAAGAAAAAAAAACACGGGTAGGTGGTATACAATTATGGATGGACCAGCGACTGCCGACACAGAGGTAGCTACAGCCGTGGACTACCGTACTGTGTCTGCTGCTAATATAGACTGGATGATAATAAGATGAAATTAATATATATATATATATATATATATATATATATATATAATATCACTAGTACTGCAGCCGGACAGGTATATATATTTATTATGTAATGACTGATGACGGACCTGCTGGACACTGTCAGCTCAGCAGCACCGCAGACTGCTACAGTAAGCTACTATAGTAGTATGTATCAAGAAGAAAGAAAAAAAAAAAAACACGGGTAGGTGGTATACAATTATGGATGGACCAGCGACTGCCGACACAGAGGTAGCTACAGCCGTGGACTACCGTACTGTGTCTGCTGCTAATATACACTGGATGATAATGAGATGAAATTAATATATATATATATATATATATATATATATATATATATATAATATCACTAGTACTGCAGCCGGACAGGTATATATATTTATTATGTAATGACTGATGACGGACCTGCTGGACACTGTCAGCTCAGCAGCACCGCAGACTGCTACAGTAAGCTACTATAGTAGTATGTATCAAGAAGAAAGAAAAAAAAAACACGGGTAGGTGGTATACAATTATATATATATTATATACAATTATATATATATATATATATATATATATATATATTAAACTGGTGGTGATTAATTAAACTGGTGGTCAGGTCACTGGTCACACTATCAGCAACTTGCAAGTAGTACTCCTAAGCAGACAATCACAATATATACTGGTGGTCAGTGTGGTCACAATGGCAGTGTGGCACTCTGGCAGCAAAAGTGTGCACTGTACGTTAAAATATGTACTCCTGCTCTCAGACTCTAACTGCTCCCCACTGTCTCCCCCACAAGTCAGATATACAGTCACACTATCACTTCAGCAAGTAGTAGTACTCCTCCTAATGCTCCCCAAAATTACTAAAGTAAATACTGTGTCTCTCTCTACTCTAGTCTCACTCTCTTCTCTATAAACGGAGAGGACGCCAGCCACGTCCTCTCCCTATCAATCTCAATGCACGTGTGAAAATGGCGGCGACGCGCGGCTCCTTATATAGAATCCGAGTCTCGCGATAGAATCCGAGCCTCGCGAGAATCCGACAGCGGGATGATGACGTTCGGGCGCGCTCGGGTTAACCGAGCAAGGCGGGAAGATCTGAGTCGCTCGGACCCGTGTAAAAAAACCTGAAGTTCGGGCGGGTTCGGATTCCGAGGAACCGAACCCGCTCATCTCTAGTATAAAGAACCATAAATAACTGTTTCCATTGTGTGTTGGCATTAAGTAATAAGGAAGGATCATAAGAATAAAATGTTTCATACTGAAAGCTAAGTTAGGCTATTATTATAAGTTATACAAATAGGAAGGTTAAACAAGCCAGTAAAGGTTTGAGGATACAGTGTACAAAGGGGTCATGTATACTGTATGTTTAGTAACAACAGTGACTTTGAGTGAGTCATAGCTACAAAGGCGCGGCGAGATGAAAATATGTTCGATGACAGGTGGAACTGCATGCAAGGTGAAACACTTAAGAGTATGTTGAAGTACTGTACTGTATGTTTGCTTAAGTGACCACATGACGGAGATAAAGGGACACAGGAAGTAAGATTTGGGAGAAACAAACCACATGAATTTGGGGTAGCTGCCAAAGCAGCAGTGTAATAATATCTGAATTACAGTTTCATAGTTGGGTAACAATCACCGAACACATTTAATATTGTAGAATATATTCAACAGCTCGATACAACTGGGAGCAAACACAGAAGTAAAATAGCAGTATTAACAGAAAGGAGATGAGGGCCCTACTCTCAATCTTAAAATCTATAGGATAATAGGTGTCTCTACACTAAAAAGGTCTACAGTCAATAGATCTAAAACTAATGGTAGACATGCATTAGGTCGACAAGGTCAAAAGGCCAACATGAAACTGGTCGACCCAAAAAAGTTAGGTTTTTTTTTTTCATTTTTTTTTTCATTTTTTGGGTGTTTTGTCACTTTTCTGCCACAAACAAGCCCCTATAGTGTACCACGTTCGCCATGCTAATAGGTTACTGTTCGTAATCGTAGTCAACGTGGATGGTAAAGTATGAAGAAGTTGACATTTTTTTTAAAATTAAAAAACTATTGTCAGTACAATATGCAGCACAAGATATCTGGCATGAGTGAACCGCCAGCTCCCGTGCAACTCGGCTAACATTGGGCATCTTCTTTTGCCAAAAATGCGTCTTAGTCACATTTTGATATATGACACTTGTATATTGTGTGTGTGAGTCTATTGGAAAAAAAAGCTGTGGCTGCTACATTGTAGCACTTCATGTACAGATTCAGAAACTCAGTCGCACACAGATATACCAGTGTCATATTATAAATAAAATTAATCAGCTCAGTCTCCTCGTGCGTCCTAGTCACATAGAGCTGTGACTTAAGCTGGGTACACACTGGCTGATATATTGGCCGTTCTAATGAACAATGCTATATCGCTGGCCCATAGGCCAGTGTGTACCAACAATATGTCTGTGAATGCCATCGTTCACAGACATATCGCGTCGGCCCTGCTGCACACACAATGACCAATATATCTATAAATATATTGGTGCATCGTTGTGTGTGTATGGGCGGTCAGCCGACCGCCCGTACACATGCTGCAGAGGCCACCGGTGATTAACGGCTCAACTGGGTGGGGGCATGTAAATGCCCGCCCAGTTTGTGACATCAGTCACGACGGATCGGGCAGTGTGTATGCACAGCACACTGCCCGATCCGCCTACAGATATATCTGCAGAACCATTGATCTGCAGATATATCGATCAGTGTGTACCCACCATAAGATGCATTTTTAGCAAAAAAAGATGCCAAATGCTAGAAGATTCTCAGGCAACCTGGCATTCAAAGAGGGGCTGTTTAACTTTATGCCACACTGTAGTGCCTCCACTTCAAACTGTGAAACATTACAGTGTAACATTATTAATGCCCTCCTCCAGATAATCTTATACTACATTACAATGAGCAAGTCCAGGGGCATAACTATAGTGTAGACCCCAAGGCCTAAAAGCGCCTCTATGTACCACCCAACGGTGAAAAATGTGTATAATACATGTAACTGTGACAGGGAAGGTGGGCCCCTCTCAGCTCTGGGCCCCATAGCAGCTGCACTCCCAGCACCTATGGTAGCTACGTCCTTGTATGAAGCTAACTGTCAATTCAAAACCATTGCAACTAGGCAGATCTATGTAGTGTGCATCCACATACTACATAGATCTGCTCAGTCACTCACAATACTGATTATTTCTCTGACAATTATTTTACACGTGTCATACCCAGGATTAAAACCCATGACTTATTACACTGAAAGCAGGCATCTTACTGATGAGCTATTTGCTCCTGTATAGAAAACATGAGAATTTTAACTATATGAAATTACATGTAATTGTCAGAGAAGTGACTTTATATGGTTAGAATTCTAATGCTTTCTATACAGGAACAAATAGCTCCATCAGCAAGGTACCACCTGCTTTCAGTGTAATAGGTCATGGCTTTTAATCCTGGGTATGACACTTTTAAAATGTGCATCTAAAATAAAGATGTGACTTGTGAGGTGCAGGGACTAGTGGGGGAGGGGAGTGGGCCACGGAAGCAATAGAGTCACCTGTCAATTAACTTAATTGAATGGTGTTGTTGAATATGGAATGGTAAGAGAGGTGCCCCCCTACAGAGCAGGAGCACGGCGGCAGCCAACTCCGTTGCCTCCCACAGTTATGTCTCTGGCGGAATGGCAAAACATACCACCTGCTGTTGTCCAGGAACTTGTGGACAGTTTGCCAAGAATGGTGTCTGAAGCAGGGGTGCCAGAATGATCTCAGGCTGGGGGGGGGGGGGGGGGGGGGTGAAGTTAGGATTTCATTTTGGCGCCCCTGCGGCGGTTTCCTCTCCTTCAACCACATACCCACCCCAGAGCATACTTCTGCATCTACATGGGCTGCTTCACCTTTAAAAGTAATCTGTTGTCGCAGGGTGCGGTAGGTCCCCCCTTCTTCTGTACTAGCTGGCTGTCTCTTCACTTATGCATTACTGGGAGGAGGTGTGGCCATGCTAAGCCTGTTGGGAAATCCCGAGACCAAAGCCACGCCTCCTCCCAGTAATGTATCAGTGAAGAGACAGCCAACAGAAAAATGGACACCGCACCCTGCGACGGCAGACTACTTTTAAAGTTAAAACTGCCTGTGGGGATCCGAAAGTAAGCGCTCCCCCGCACACTCGCCTCCATCATGTTTGGGGGGAGGGTTAAGCTGCCCCATTGCCCCTCCCTCCATTTTCAACACCTCTGGTCTGAAGTAATCACCGCACATAGTAGACCTACAAAGTACTGATGCCAGTAAAATCCCATTGATCTAATTTCTGTCAGTGTCCAATCACTGTGCTATCATTCTCTAACATATGGGCCCTCATTCCGAGTTGATCGCTCGCTAGCTATTTTTTGCAGCTGTGCAAACGCATAGTCACCGCCCACAGGGGAGTGTATTTTCACTTTGCAAGTGTGCGAACGCCTTTGCAGCCAAGCTCTGCAAAAACCTTTTGTGCAGTTTCTGAGTAGCTTTGGACTTACTCAGCCCTTGCGATCACTTCAGTCTTTTTGGTGCCGGAACTGACGTCAGACACCCGCCAGCAAACTCTTGGACACGCCTGCATTTTCCCAAACACTCCCAGAAAACGGTCAGTTGACACCCACAAACGCCCTCTTCCTGTCAATCTTCTTGCGATCCGCTGTGCGAACGGATTCTTCGTTAAATCCATTGCCCAGCAACGATCCACTTTGTACCCGTACGACGCGCCAGCGCATTGTGGTGCATACGCATGCGCAGTAGTGACCTGATCGATGCTCTTCGAAAAACGGCAGCGAGCGATCAACTCGGAATGACCCCCATGATGCTATGTTTCATCTGATATCAAAATTTGCAAATGTTTTGTCGGCAGTAATTCTGTCGACAGTCAAAATGTCAACTTTATATTGATGGGACATTACCAATGTGGTTGTTATATTATCTTAAGCATTGTAACAGTCTCTTCATTATAACTTTAAACTTGATCGTAAGGCATCATGTTTAAAGTTACAATGCCAAGGTGGTAAAAAAGCTTTAAAAAAACAATACAACCGTGTCGGCATTGGGCTGCATGCAATGTCGGTACCGGACGCAGTGGAGTAATATTTTGCCAAAACCGCACTGCGCAAGCACAGTGGATGGTTAGTGATTACAGGGACACAGAGGATTTATCCACAAAGTGAGTTATAGGAAGTCAGCAATTTGAAAAGCTAGAAAAGCTCAGGTATGTTGGGATTGCTTTTTGGGCATTCCTCAGTCAGCAACTGAGAATGTGTTGCAGCTGGAGAGGCCATGGCATCAGGAGCGGTTCTTGGTGCGGACAAGCAGTGCCTGCGCCGGGGGCGCGGCCACAGTCACCCCGCAGGCACCGCCACCTACCCGCATCCCGCTCCCCGGCTGTAGCAGACGCCGTGGGCTGTGTGGGCGTCCACTGCAGCCGGCTCCAGTGACAGACACTAGAGGTAATTAATGACCCCTAGTGTCTGTGCGGCGCTGCTATGGGAGAGACGTCATGACGTCTCTCCCATAGAGAGGAGCCGCAGGAGGCCAGACGGAGAAGCAGCAGCAGCAGCGGTCGGGAAGCAGGAGCGGGGCAGTGGTAAGTATTGTTTTTTTATTTTTGTAAGCAGCTACTAAGGGGCACAGCGACAGGGGGCACAACTACGGTGGCAAAGCAACAGGGGGCACAGCAACAGAGGGCACAACTACTGGGGGCAAAGCAACAGGGGGCACAACTACTGGGGCAAATCTACTGGGGGCATAGCTACAGGGGGCACAGTGACAGGGGGCACAGTGACAGGGGGCACAACTACTGGGGGACAAAGCAACAGGGGGCACAGCGACGGGGCACAACTACTGGGGCAAATCTACTGGGGGCATAGCTATAGGGGGCACAACTATTGGGGAAAATCTACTGGGGGCATAGCTATAGGGGGAACATCTACTGGGGGCAAATCTACTGGGGGCATAGCTACAGTAGGCACAGCCACTGGGGGCACAGCTACAGGGGGCAAATCTACTGGGGGCAAATCAACTGGGGGGCATAACTACTTGGGGCAAATCTGGGGGCACAGCTACTGGGGGCATAACTGTGGCTATTCCCCTCCCCTATGAAGCCACGCCCCTATTTTTGGACGCACGTCTCCGGCGCTCACTAACTTTTTGCCACGGGGGTGGTGCCAGTGGAAACTTTCGCACTGGGCGCCACAAGGTGTAGAACCGGCCCTGCCTGGCATCTTAAGAGAGCTGCTTAGTCTGAGACAGCGTAGGGTTATTCCGACCAATGTGCACCCGATGTACCCGCTTATGTGCATGAGTGGCGGATGTGATAGTGCTGGCAGTGGGAGTCTCTGTGCACAAGACGGCGTTTGAATCACTGGAATATTTTTTGCAAGTCCACTCTGAACAACTGTATGCCGCTCTGAATCATGCCCATTGTCCCATCAACATAATGCTGTAGACATTTTGACTGCCAACAGCATTACTGTTGACAAACTGACTACTTCCCAGTAATGTTTGTCTATCGGTTATGAATGTACTTGCCTTCTCTCCCGGAAGTTGCGGGAGACTGACGATTTTTTGGGTAGTCCCCCAAAACTGGAAGACTAGACAGCTCTCCTGTATCCCGGATTGTAGTGTAGCGGGCAGGATCCCGGTGCTATATGGAGGGGGTGGGGCATAATGATGCAAACTGCATCATTAAGCCCCTCCCAACAGAGCCACAAATCACAGTGGTTTGTCTTTGTGGGGGCGGGGCCTATGTCCACACATTTGTATCATAGGACACATTGCATTAGTTCTCCAGAATGTGTTGGGTTATTGATAAAGATGTCGGCAGTCTCCTGTTGTAATTGAACAGATTAATTTAGGACCAGAGTACACTATGGGTATAGAAGAACCGCTGAAAGAAAATAGGAGAAAGCTGGTTAAACGCCCTGAGCTACTGAACCAATTGCCAATTTGCTCAAGCGTTATCCCAAAGATTTCGGGTTAAGCACCCAGAATTTTTAGGTTACCCCATGCGGTTAGCCCCAGAGGGTGCAGATTTTTTTTCTGCATAGGGTAGCAGCACAAATCAAATAGCTCCCGTCAGAGCTTTTGATATGTGGTAAATAACGCAGCTGATTAAATCTGCCCCAAAGATTATAAACAGTTCTGTACCTCATACATGTATAGACACTGTATATTATTTTCCAATATACTGTACATTATAAATATCTAATTATTAATTATGTTATTGGAGAATCAAGGAACTAAAACTACTCTCTATCATCTTTTTAGAATTTCCGAGTTTCCTTCTCTCAAAAAGAAACAATGCAATCATCATTTAAGAGCTTGGTGTTACTGCTGCTCAGTTCCCTGTTATGGAATAATAACCATGCCCAAACCACTGCTCCTGCCACCACCACCACCACCACCACCACCACAGAGGCTGGAAGCTCACCAGCAGAAACCACACCTACAACTAGAACAATTATAGATTATTCTACTACTGGAGCAGTCACCACTAACAGGACGGAAATAATGACCACTCTCTCGCCGACTAGTAATGACCAGTCCAATTCACATTCAACAGTTTCTATAGCCACCTCTGCAAATGTTTCTAACATCACAAGTCTCACAACAGACAACAGTACTACAGCAAGTAGCTCCGCTGTGACAACTATTACAAGTTTGGCAACAGATTCCACAACCACTGCCAATATCTCCACTGCGACTGCCACTGTGAGTTTTTCAACAGACAACTCCACTTCTACTGATGGCTCCGTTGCAACTACCACTGCAATTTTACCAAATGACAATAGAACTTCTGCAAATGGTTCCTCTCTAGCTACCACTGCAAGCTTAGCAACAGGCACTACAACGTCTGCAAATCTCTCCATTATAACTACCACAGCCAATGTGCCACATGAAAATATTACTACTACAAACATCTCCAGTACAGATAACACAACGCAAACAACCTATACAGCTATTACTTCAACCGAGAATACTACCATTACAACACAAGCTCCGACTATAAACACTGTCTCATCATCGGCCACCGATAGTGCAACACAGTTTACTACCGGAGGTGCATCAACAACAAACAGCAGTGGCTCAGGAGTAGCAGGAAATGACAAAGGTAATGTGATTTCTATATATAAAGCAGGTTGTTCTTTAGGTCAGGTGACAAGCTGTCTGTGCCAAATAACCAACCAGAGATTATGGGAGTACCCCTAGTCTGTGGGGTACATTTATAGTGTCATTACTAGACTTATTTGTTCATTCTTATCATTTTTTTAATTATGCAGAGTTTAGAAAATCTATATATTTGTTACAACAAATATATTGTGATTTAGAGGATTATATAATTAACTTGGGGAGAGATAAAGTGGAGAGATAAAATACCAGTCAATTAGCTCCTAACTGCCAATGTACAACCGGGGTGGTATCAGGATTCCGATAGCCGGGATGCCAGCTGTCAAAATACCGACAGCAACATCCCGGTGATGAAAAAAAACGTGAGTTCTCAGTAAAGCTAATCCTAATCCCTAACCCCTCTCACCCCACCCCATCCCCAGCCTATCCCTAACCTTCCTATGTGGTGCCTAACCCAAACTGCGCTTCCCACAACCTAAACCTAACCCTCCATCACCCGTTATCTAACCCTAAGCTTCCCCGGGGGTGCCTAACCCTAACCCCCCTCCCCGCTGCCTAGCCCTAATTCCACCCCCCTGCACCCTAACCCTCCCCCCCTGCAGCCTAACCCTCCCCTTGCAGCATAAACCTAACACAACCCCCAGTCCCGGAGCTTACTTCTCCGGTGGAACTTTATCTCTCTCCACTTTAGCTTTCTCCAAGGCTTAGTAAACCTTCGAAAGCAGACAAGTGGGGATGTTGCTCATAGCAGACAAACCAAACCAATTGTAGCTATCATTTTATAGATAAATGATAGCTAAAGGCTGATTAGTTGCTATGGGCAACTTCTCCACCTTGTCCTTTATAGAAGGTTTGATACATCTCCCCCTAGAGCAATACAGGAGAGGAGTGTGCTGATATTGTGGGAGACAGTCCTGCCCACTATAGGGATGATGTAAGGATTGGCATAACTATAATGGGTGCCCACACTATCTCCTGGGTCCAGGGGGCCCACACCGAACTCATATTATTATACTGACCTTTCTGGAGTCCTGCATGGACCAGACATAAATCACTGGGAAAATGGCACAGCAGCCATTTTCCTGGAGATTTGCGCACATGCAGTGGAAAGGTCTTCAGAAACAGGTGCCATGTTCCCGAAGACCTGCACATGCGGCATATACTCTGGAACAAAGCAGTGCTGCCAGAGAGGAGGAGTCCTGCACACAAGGTCCTCTTTTCTCTAAAGCTGCCATTGGATGTTGGCTAGGACAGAGGCAATGTCATGAGTAGATAGGAGTGATGGATGCAAGCAGAAAGCCACAGACTGTGTGTTAGATAGAAGGAGGGCACCTGAACAATAAAGAAGAGTAGTGTTGTGTAAGAGGTCTGTCACATTGACGTGGGAAAACTGTGGAGTCTAGCACACCTTGCATCCAAAATATTTTTTTCCCTGGAATGTTTCTGCATTATGATCCCTGACCAGTGCTCAGGGCAAACATTTTGTCAGTGCTCTCAAACGCAAGTGGTATTGGAGTACTTGGATTTCTAAGTTCACCTGCCACCCCCACAAGCAGGGGCGTCATTGGGGTTGGTGACACCTGTTGTGCCACTGTAGTCTCCAAGAGAGCTTGACAGGGGGCATGGCCTTGTGTCACACCCCCATTTGTCATCACACTGGAGGCTTGCCAAGTACTTCGGGATCTGCTGGGTAGCCCCCAGCCTCTTTCAGAACAGTGTGGATGGAACGCCCCTCATCCATCACTGCTGCTCGCTATGCTCGGTGTCACCATCCAAGGGGATGACTTGTTCCAATGTATAGGACAACAGTCAACAGGTCAACACCATATGGTCAACATGCCTTATGTCAACTGGGTCAAAAGGTTGGCAGGTATAAGGCAGACTATGCGTAAGGTTGACAGGTACAAAAGGACGACATGACAATGGTCAACACACATGTGGTCAACACAAGTTTTTTGGGGGGGTTTACAGGTTTTTAAACTTTTGCTTAATTTGCCATCCATGTGGACTATGATTGGGAATAGTAACCTGTGGCATGCACAGCAGTAGGTGAATGAGCCACCTTGACTGAAGCTTGCTGAGAGAAGTGAGCCGGTGAGGTACATGTTTACACAAACTGTGGTCATATATTATGAAACATAGAAAATTATACCCAAAAAATGAAATAAAAAACAAAACAAAAACTTGTGTTGACCATTTTTGCATCGATCATTGTCATGTTGACTTCTTTATCCTGTTAACGATTTGTACCTGTTGACCTTAACCACTGTCTATCTTGTACCTATGAATCTTTTGACTATGTCAACCTAATGCATGTTGACCATATGCGGTTGACCTGACTGTCTATGTAGTCACTATAGAACTTTATAGCACATTGGGGGTGACACGAAGATAGTAGAGCAGCTCTATTATATTGGTGTCACCCCCTCGGATGGTTTCACTTGGTGCGGCCACTGACCCCCAGCAGGAGTATTGACTGATAATCCTGGAGGAGCCTCTGAATAGTGCACAAATACATCGATTTGCAGAACTATGGGGTCTATTCATGTAGCAGTGAAAAGAGTGGAGAAGAAAGCCAGTGGAGAAGTTGGCAACCAATTAGTGTTGAGGTAACATTTCAAATGTGCATTCTATAAAATTATATGTAGCAGCTGATTGGTTGACATGGGCAACATCTCCACTAGCTCACGTCTCCACATTTTTCATTGCTTCATGGAGAGAGAGAGAGAGAGAGACCCCTGTAACACTACATATATATCTGTCACTCACTTAAGTTTCAGAAAATTGCTGTTTTATTACCTTTCCAGGGGTTATTTCCTGCTGTCATTTTATAGACTGTGCAAGATACATGATAGCTAGAAGCTGATTAGTTGCTTTGTGTAACTTCTCCACTTTATCTCTCTGGAAGGTTTGATACATCTCTCTCTCAAATCGCTT
Organism: Pseudophryne corroboree; assembly: GCF_028390025.1. Classification (NCBI taxonomy): domain Eukaryota; kingdom Metazoa; phylum Chordata; class Amphibia; order Anura; family Myobatrachidae; genus Pseudophryne; species Pseudophryne corroboree. The sequence goes on from NC_086454.1 coordinate 55,753,767, forward strand.
GTTTTAGCAAGTTATGTTTTATTGAGAATTCAGTTGGTAGACCCAGGGTTGAAGTGGTCCGCAGGGGTACAGGTGAAACCCCCGGTGGGCCCCACTGTCTGAGGGAGGGGAGGGGGGGCGTGGCCCTACTCCTCTAGGGATCAGGCTCCAGACTGTGCACTTGAATTATACATTATGCATGTGTTACATTATACTGCACAGGACTATAGTGTATTCACTACAGTGCATTGCTGTTATTTATCTGGCACATTATCATACACTAGCAGTATTTATTGACTACAGTATATATAGTTATCAAGAGGCCCAGACCATGCAAACTCTGTTGGTTATCCAAACCTCCGTGGCAGATGGCCACACCCTCTCTGGAGACTGGACACACCCATAAACATGGGCCCCTACCACTGCATTCCCCCGGTGGGCCCTTTATTCCCCAGTACGACACTGGGCAGACCTACAGTAGCCTATAAACCACGGAACTCAATAACATTTCCATAATACGCAGTACCATCCACCACAATGAGTAATACTTTTGGGAGGTGAACTGGATTATCAGTATATACACTGCTCAAAAAAATTAAGGGAACACTAAAATAACACATCCTAGATCTGAATGAATGAAATATTCTTATTAAATACTTTGTTCTTTACATAGTTGAATGTGCTGACAACAAAATCACACAAAAATTATCAATGGAAATCAAATTTATTAACGCATGGAGGTCTGAATTTGGAGCCACCCTCAAAATTAAAGTGGAAAAACACACTACAGGCTGATCCAACTTTGATGTAATGTCCTTAAAACAAGTCAAAATGAGGCTCAGTAGTGTCTGTGGCCTCCACGTGCCTGTATGACCTCCCTACAATGCCTGGGCATGCTCCTGATGAGGTGGCTGATGGTCTCCTGAGGGATCTCCTCCCAGACCTGGACTAAAGCATCCGCCAACTCCTGGACAGTCTGTGGAGGGTGGATGGAGCGAGACAGGATGTCCCAGATGTGCTCAATTGGATTCAGGTCTGGGGAACGGGCGGGCCAGTCCATAGTATCAATGCCTTTGTCTTGCAGGAACTGCTGACACACTCCAGCCACATGAGGTCTAGCATTGTCTGGCATTAGGAGGACCCCAGGGCCAACCGCACCAGCATATGGTCTCACAAGGGGTCTGAGGATCTCATCTCGGTACCTAATGGCAGTCAGGATACCTCTGGCGAGCACATGGAGGGCTGTGCAGCCCCCCAAAGAAATGCCACCCCACACCATTACTGACCCACTTCCAAACCGGTCATGCTGGAGGATGTTGTAGGCAGCAGAACGTTCTCCTTGGCGTCTCCAGACTCTGTCACGTCTGTCACATGTGCTCAGTGAGAACCTGCTTTCATCTGTGAAGAGCACAGGGCGCCAGTGGCGAATTTGCCAATCTTGGTGTTGTCTGGAAAATGCCAAACGTACTGCACGGTGTTGGGCTGTAAGCACAACCCCCACCTGTGGACGTCGGGCCCTCATACCACCCTCATTGAGTCTGTTTCTGATCGTTTGAGTAGACACATGCACATTTGTGGTTTGCTTGAGGTCATTTTGCAGGGCTCTGGCAGTGCTCCTCCTGTTCCTCCTTGCAGAAAGGCAGAGGTAGCGGTCCTGCTGCTGGGTTGTTGCCCTCCTACAGCCTCCTCCACGTCTCCTGATTTACTGGCCTGTCTCCTGGTAGCGCCTCCATGCTCTGGACACTACGCTGACAGACGCAGCAAACCTTCTTGCCACAGCTCGCATTGATGTGCCATCCTGGATGAGCTGCACTACCTGAGCCACTTGTGTGGGTTGTAGGGAGGTCATACAGGGGGTGGTAGTCATGTGACCGCTGGTCGGCTGACCGACAGTCACATGACCTCCTCCGTGAGCCCGACGGCTCACTATCCCGATGGTCGGCATGCCGACCAACAGGGACTATTTCCACTCGTGGGTGTCCACGACACCCATAGAGTGGGAATAGAACCCGTGGCGACCGCAGGTCGCCACCGAGCCCGCAGCGTGGCGAGCGCAGCGAGCCCGCAAGGGGCTTGCTGCACTCGCCCCACCCCGCCGGGATCCCGGCGTCGGTATGCTGCCGGGATCCCGGCGTCGGTAAGGTGACCGGCGGTCAGGAGACCGCCGGTCACCCGTACTACACCCCATACAGGCACGTGGAGGCCACACACACTACTGAGCCTCATTTTGACTTGTTTTAAGGACATTACATCAAAGTTGGATCAGCCTGTAGTGTATTTTTCCACTTTAATTTTGAGGGTGACTCCAAATCCAGACCTCCATGGTTTAATAAATTTGATTTCCATTGATAATTTTTGTGTGATTTTGTTGTCAGCACATTCAACTATGTAAAGAACAAAGTATTTAATAAGAATATTTCATTCATTCAGATCTAGGATGTGTTATTTTAGTGTTCCCTTTATTTTTTTGAGCAGTGTAGATGAAACTCTGTGGCTTTCACTACAATTTTAATTCTAGACGGCATTTTCTTTCATCATTAAATGATTAATGTTCATAGTATGATAATCCACCGACCAGTATACTACTGGAATCAGGGCATAGCGATTAGTGGTTTGACATCACTAAAAAATATTACAAATGAAAAACAAAGTTGAAGCTAGAAAAATAACATATCCACTTAACAAACCACATAAAACTACAAGATACAGTATTTTTCAAACTATTAGTATTTGTGGTGATAAAACTATAAATATAAAATGAATAGCAGTTGGGAAAAACAAATGATTCATATGCTAGGAATTATTAAAATATAATAAAGCATTCAGAAAACTAGCAATAGTGGCTTTAGCAGCATAAAGTCATTGCATGCATATATTCCTGCCTTTAAGTGGTTAATGTACACAACATCATTTTTCTGGAACTTACAGCAACAACGCACTCAATACATCTGCAGGAAACAGTCACACCGCAGCTAGACTGGCAATTGTAACGTGCATGAATACAGTAGTTACATGTTTGTGTTTTACTACACTGTCTGAACTGTTGATATATTTCCTTTTATAGATGTAGGAAGCAGTACTGGAGTTGTATTAGGTGCAATCATTGGCTCAATCCTAGGAATTGCGTTGGTGTGCCTGGTGGCTTATTTCCTATGCGGATCCAAGAAATCCGGACCCTTTTCCCATCGTCGCCTATACGAGGACATTAGGAATGACCCAGGTAGAGGACAAATTCTAATATATATATATATATATATATATATATATATATATATATATATAATAACTGTATTAGTTACTTTTTATTTATTTTATTTATTTTTTACTAGAAAATGCAAAAACAAAAAGTAGTAACAATGAGCTATTATTGTTAGTGCATTGGGCGTGATGATGGCAGCATCGGTCATCTGAGTAAGCCAAAGCTTATAAAAAATGACCAGTGGAGCTGCTTAGCCGGGGGCCAGGGTCCGTGTCGGAAATTGCCAACACTGGCCTCAGCACTCCCAGAAAGTGGGGGCAACACACACTTGTTTTTGGGAACACAGGCCAGCTCTGCATCCACCCCCTGCCAGTGCCATTTCTTGGACCGGGCGAGCCGTGTGATCGCACGGGGCACGGCGCCCACAGCAACTGCATGTTACAGTATTCCATGTGGAATACTATTGAAAATGTCCCTCCCAAAATGGTCGCCACCTCATTGAAGACAGTTATTAAGGATGCTAGAGGAGGCAGCAGCCATTTTGAGAAGGTCATTTTCAATATTTTGAACTGGGGAAGGCGCAAAGAGCACATCCCTACTACACAGACTGGTGGCGGGGGCCGGGGGGATCCCCTAACAATGAGCAGAACCCAATGACAAGGAGCAGAACACCTTGACAATGAGCAGAACCCCTTGACAATGAGTAGGTACTGTAGCAGCCTGTATTACAGTAGGGGCATAATATGACAGGGGTATGTGGGGGCATAATATGGTGTCAGGGGCATTACAGTGGGGGCATAATATGATGACGGGGAATAAAGGTGGGTGCTTAATATGGTGACGGGCATTACTGTGTGGGACATAAAATGGTGTCAGGAGCATTACTGTGTGTGCCTAATATGGTGACAGGGGGAATTACTGCGTGGGGCATAATATGGTGTCATGGGAATTACTGTGGTGGCTACTGTGCCTTAATATGGTGCAAGGGGCATTACTGTGTAGGGCATAATATGGTGTAAGGGACACTATGTCAGTGAAAAGTAGTGTTTGAACCCATTGCAGCAAAGCCATGCCCATTACAGTGGGACCACTCCCCCTTTTGGGGGCACACGCAAATGTAAATTTTTTATATGTATATGGGGGGGGGGGGGCTCATTTATTTTGTGTTTGCACTGGGAGAAAATTGTCTAGAAACGGCCCCAGCTCCAAACCGCCACTTTGTATATAAACCCCTTGTAGGTTTAATGGGGACCGCAAAAATGCCAAATTTCGTTAAATGTATAGGGCCTAATTCAGACCTGATTGCTGTTGTACGAACTAGTTAGGCGGCCGATTATTGACCGACTGCGCATGCGTACAGATCATAATGTGCACGCGCGAGGCCAAACTGCAAAATAAATCAGCTTCTATTTTGATCGCTAGGCGTATGCAGGTTGATTGACAGGAAGAAGAGGGTTTGGGGTGGTAACTGTCCGTTTTCTGAGTGTCAGGAAAAATGCAGGTGTTCCCAAGCGTTTTCAGGGAGGGTGCGTGACGCCAGCTCCGGCCAGATCAGGCTGATTCTGTCCCACTGTAGGAGTAGACAGTAGCGGATCTTGGCACGGGCAAGCAGGACTTCTGCCCGGGGCGCCGCCTCCCGGAGGGCGCAGGGCGCCATCCAGAGGGCGCAGCACCAGGGCAAGATCCGCTGCTGCTGTGCCCCCCGCTGCCCCCTGCTGGCGCTGGCCGCTGTGAAGGGAAACTAGACGCGTAGCATCTAGTTTCCCTTCGTGGAGAGGTCCTTTAATGTGCGGTGCGCGATGACGTCATCGCGCACCGCACATTTCAGCGATACAGTAGTCTGTACAGGGGGCGTAAATGACCATGCCCCCTGTATGAAGCTACGCCCTCTATTGGCGCCCAGGGTGCACAGAGCCCCAGAACCGGCCCTGGGAGTAGGTCCTGGCCTACGCACAGACTGGAAAAAAATTTGATGGTGAGTTGTAAATAGATTTGCAGCTGACCGGCGTATGCAAAGCTTTTCGCACGGCGTACTCAGACTTGTGCGGAGCGGGTATTCACTCTGTCTGGGTGGAGAGTATCTGAATGCAAACCTCTGCAAATTCAGCGATCAGGTCCAAATTAGGTCCATTATCCACTGTAGCCTATAGACTACAGTTTTGCAATTTCTTTTTCCTTGACATCTATCCTCTTAGCCTATACTTGCACACATACAGCCCAGTGGCAATGCAGGCGCAGTAGGCAAGCGAGGTCCTAGCTGGGCAGTTATGAGAGCATGCCCCTTTACTTTTTAGAAACTGTCCCGGTGGCCGGCATTTGATAAATGGCTAACTAAAATAATTTCTTATGTTTGAGATATTTGCGGCAATAAGAACTGTTAATCAATGGGAGATCTTTGAGAATACAGATAAATCGGTAGCCCGGTAGCAGGCAAGAACCTCTTACACTGAGTCAACAGACTTGTGGAGCACTGTTCCTCATCTCAGTAAGGCTAGCAGATGACTTGCCCAAGGACATAGAGGACTGGCACTGGGATTCAAACCAGGGCCTCCAATTAAGTAGTTCTAACAACCTCTGATGTTCAGGATTTATTTCTTGTCCCTGAATATAAAAAGAACTTGCAATTTATTAATTAGCCTGATATAAGTCTTTTATATGTGATTTATTGTGATGCAAACAGACTCTTGCTCATGTCTTTGCAGTTACTAATGAACAATGTTTATTTCAGTGTTGCGATTGGATAATCCTGTAAGTCCCTATGATGTCAGTTACGGGGAGTCCTCATATTACAACCCCACAGTCCTAGAAGAAACTCCATACAATGGTAACAGAACACCTGAAGCAATTGCTATGGATGACATCCGCATCAGGCCACATTAATGCATGCCATAACCTGCGTGGGAAGGACATTATCTCTTTATTTCTTTTGTTTATGAACACCTTGGCATGTTTTTTTGGAACGTGACAGGGAACAGCAAAGTTTGATTCCAGATATGCGAATCATTTCCTGGAATGAATGCAGAACACAAGTGACTTTCATTTACCAAAACAAAAAAATTGGCTTCATTTACTCCTCGACCAAACTGGTTATTTGTATGGACTCTTTCATACAAGTTCCTAACTCTAAAAAGCAAACTGGAAAATAAATTATGTTGGAGACATGAAGCTGTCAAGATAGATTGGCAGTTTGGTCAACTTCTATTGCTTTAATTGAATACGGAAAACCATATGCACTGCGGTCATATCTAGGATGCTGTTTCAGCCGAATATACTACAGTACATGTGCGATTAGTTAGACATTATCTCTTTCCAAGTGTCTAAAAATTAACAAAAACAGTTGTCATATCACACATCTGTGGTAAGCCCACCTAGTTCTGAGGAGAGGGTGACAACATTGCAGGATACGGTAGAGAATGGGGTCATAGTGTGATGGTTAGCATTACTACCTCACAGCACTGAGGCTATGGCTTAGATTCTCACCATGGCCCTAACTGTGTGGAGTTTGCATATTCTCGCCGTGTTTGCTTGGGTTTCCTCCCACAATCCAAAAATATATTGGTAGATGGGCCAAGTGGTTCTTATCTGCCATCAAATTCTATGTTTCATGAGCTTTATGAAAAGACAGGCAGGATTTGGGCATGTCATTATTATCAATATTTATTACATGAATTGAATAAAGAATTGAAAGACTTTTTAAAACGGGATTCTTCTACAAACTGGATAATTGAACACATATTAAACTTCTATTTTAGAAATTCTAAATGTATAAATTGGCTTTATATTAACTTTGAAAAAAATTGGAGATTTTATGATAGAATGTACTGAGAATGACCAGGTTTTCCTTTTTTTTTTTGTTAGGAAAATCTGACGTACTGTGGTAGTACAGTAGAACATCTTAGGTCTGATCATTGGTATACCAGCATTTTGTTGAGTTACTACTGTGCCACCACTATCACCGACCATGTATTCATGAAGATTGTTGAATTTTTTAAAGTTTTTTCACTGATTTCCCTAAAACAATGGGCCTAATTCAGACCTGACCGCTGCTGTGCGTTTTCGCACATCGGGCGATCAGGTCTGAGCTGCGCATGCGCCGATGCCGTAGTGCACCAGTGCATACCAAAGATGCAATCGGCATCTCTGCCCAGCGATCGCCTCTGCCAGATTGACATTTGGCCGCCGTTTGGTCCGGGCAATGCAGGCGTGCCCGGACTGTGCGCGGGGCGGGCCACGGTGGCTCTGTGACGTCACACGAAACCGCTGCGACCCAAGAAGTGGCGAGTAGCTCCCTGCCAGTGCGTGGGGAGGGGGGGATGTTGCAGAGCCAAACATGCTGGGCGTCCCCCTCATGTCTGTGAAACTGATCGTAGATGTCCTAAAATTTAGCACATCTACGATCAGGTCTGAATTAGGCCCAATGACAACAAAGAACTTTTTGAAGTGAAACAGAGATTTTGGGTGTTCCAAACAAGCACAGTATTGTGTTTCCATGTGAGAAATCATATCAGCTTTCTTAATTGCTTTTATCATTTTACTAATACAACCTCTATTCTATCAAGTTTATTGCTGCCATATAAATGTCACAAACGCTTATTTATGTTTGAGGCACAATGCCTCAAGAATGAACAAGTGAGAGTTATACTTTTGTTGTGCCTGTGTTCTTAAGTATTTACTGGCATAGTGTTCTAAAATATGAAAATGAATATCCCAATATGCAGCTGGATACTGTTAGATGGGAATATTTTATATTTAGCATTTTTCTTTTGTGTGCCTTTATATGTATATTATTATCACATATTCTGTAACACAGCATGTTGTACTAATCTGGAATTCCTGCATGTAAGGAAACATTTAGAACAAACACGTATTTCATATATCTCTCAGGAAGCACAGCCATACGTTACTGCTTTATGTAACTCTAATTGCCTTGTAAACTTTTTTTTTTTATATATATATATTTTTAGCCTAACAGGATATTCAAGCCTTTTGCAATGGCTTTTCACCTTTGTTTTATAGCGAGGTTAATGGGTGATTTCACATTTTGAAGTTAATTTTAGTACCTAACTCCCAAGCAATGTAAAGAGCAGTATGATCTCTAAAGCTAAGTACATATAAGACAACTTTTTTTAACGATTTGGCCTATAACGGCATTTCTGAACTGCATTTTTGTCAAATTGTCCAGTGTGTACGCACTATATCGTCAATGATGCGCGCTCCCGTGTGGGTCTTCCCAACAAGGTCCCGCGTGCTCCCGACGAAGTCTTCTGTCACCTGTGCATGCAGGTCAATTATGACTATGTCGTTAACGACAAGGTGCATATCGTCCAGTGTGTACGTTAAATTAGGCTGAAACCCAACAATTTGGTAATAGTGGCTGACTCCTGTACAGTTTATCATTGGTTGTATGTAAAAATTACTCAGTGTTTACGCACTATGGGGGTCATTCAGACCCTGCCGCAAACTGTGCATGCGCAGCGGCCGCACACGGCTGCGTGGGCATACACATTGCGGTCACATCCACGATGGATGTGACCACAATGTGATTAACAGCGGCGGGCGTTTTCCGGGCGGCAACGCAGCATTGGGCGGGATGAACAGGGGCGGGCCAGGACTGTTTTCGGGGTGGCTGCATGGCATCACACATAGCTGCTCCGATAAAAAACATGGCCACTGACTGTCTGGCAGCGTCAGGGGTCAACCCTAGATTCGATGCGTTCGCAATTAGATTGTGGACGCATCAGAAGGCGAGACCACACATGCTGGTTGGCTTTGCCCTGTACTGTGCACCTTCAGCATGTGCAGAGATGATCGCAGATCCGGCTGCATATGCAGCGATCTGCGTTCATCTCTGAATAGCCCCCAATATCGTTTATCCGGGACTCTGGAAACTTCAAGGGAAATTATCAGTCGATATTGGTTATGCTTTAAATCTGCGTTTCCAGTTTAAGATTGCAGGCACTCAAAGGTGCCTACAAGCATGTAACCTGCATGGGAGGAGATGACAAGTGGGAGGAGATAACAAATGAGATGAGATAACAAATAGGCGATAACTAATGAGAGAAGAAAGCAAAAAATGGGAAAATAGGTAAAGTGGTGTTTAAAGAGGAACAAGTGAGAAGATTTTTAATCGTTTTCAATACTTTGCATTTTTTCAGTGCTCCCCTGTGGCTACCACTCTGTGTCAATATATTATTGTAGTATCATTACTGCCACTCATACAGAAATGGGTTGAGTACAAAGGTAACCACTCAAAGCAGATATCAAAATGATGCGAAGAGCAAGTAATTTGTAATTTTTATTAAATGATTTTGCTCCCTTGGGACATTACTGCGACAGCACTGAACTTTGCGCAATAAGTAGGTTGCGAACATTGGGACATCTTTTTAAGAGCGAAGAAATAACAAGTGGAAGGGAGATCAAAGGCGCTGCTATACAAGTGACAAATATAATAAACAAAATTTGTATAATATACTTGCAAAACCTTGTGGTCCTTCGTTAATCTTTTTTTCATATAAATCCAGTAATTACCAGATGGTACGTTTTCGTTGAACGGATCTTGTTTCACGTGTCTTAAGTAGAAGTATAAAAGAAACCTTTATGCGTATGGTGATATTTAACTCTAAGTGAGTTTTGGTACGTGTACCTATGTTTGTGAAGTGGTGGTGAGAAACTATCCTTATCTCCTATCAAGAAAAACTTCCACATCACAGGGCTCTGCTTCATCGGAGAACACACAAAAAATTGAACTTATTGTAGATATTACTACACATTTGTTGTTTATTTTTGTTCTTTGCATGTAAACATCTGGTAATTACTGGATTTATATGAAAAAAAGATTAACGAAGGACCACAAGGTTTTGCAAGTATATTATACAAATTTTGTTTATTATATTTGTCACTTGTATAGCAGCGCCTTTGATCTCCCTTCCACTTGTTATTTCTTCACTTGTATCCCTTTTGTGATCTGGATTTGGGCAGATCATAGGAAGGTTAGGATTGGGCAGCTAGCTTTTGCGCCAGAACTCACACACATTTATAATTTTATCTTTTTAAGAGCGAATACAGGTAGAGTACAAGGGCGTAGCTACCATAGGCGAAGCAGTGCAGCTGCTATGGGGCCCAGAGCTGAGTGAGGCCCACCTTACCTGTCAAAGTTACGTGTTATGTACATTTTTCACCATTGGGTGGTACGCAGAGGCCCTTTCAAACTTTTTCCTTGGGGCCTGCAATATATCTAGGTAAGCCCCTGGACCTGCTCATTGTAGTGTGGTATAAAATGAACTGGAGGGCATTTTAATGGTATATAATATGAAACGGGGAACTGTAATGAGACACAATATGAACGGGGAGCACTATATATCATAAAGTAAATTGGGGATACTGTGCGGCAATGTGTACTGGCAGCTCTGAAATGTGACATAATGTAGGGTGAACTTAAGCACTACTGCGATTCAGAAACTAGGGCACTACTATGGGGCATAACATTAAATAAGGCTCTACTATGTTTCAGAAAATGAACTAGGGCACTATTATAGGGCATACAATTAACAACAACTGCTGCAGAGAAGTGTCTCTCGAGAAGCATTGGGATGGCGGCCCTTCAAAATGTTGCTATGGGGCCCACAAAGTTCTGGCTACGCCCCTGGTAGAGTACATATGTGGGTGGCCACATCGGATAGATCCTCATTAGACTACACATACAAAGCAACAGTGACCATCTGCATCAACCGCAGGAATCAAATTCAAATTTTGATTTCAATCATTTACAACTACCATTAGAGGTCGGTGGAGCCCATTCATATGTGTCATTTCTGGCTAATTAGGTGCTGACAAAGGGGCCATGCTCCATTCCCAGGGCGGAGACGAAGCGCTGCGGGGGCGGTGCGGTGCAAATGGGGGGGGGTGCGGCGCGAACTGGGGTGTGTTGGGAAGATGGTGGCGGGACTTCTGCGGGCGCAGCTGGGCTGCGCCGGCAGGAGGCATCATCTATTTCTGCTAACAGGCAGAAATTGCGATGCGTTTGCAATACAAGTTGAGTATCCCATATCCATATATTCCGAAATACGGAATATTCCGAAATACAGACTTTTTTGAGTGAGACTGAGATAGTGAAATCTTTGTTTTTTGATGGCTCAATGTACACAAACTTTGTTTAATACACAAAGTTATTAAAAATATTGTATTAAATGACCTTTAGGCTGTGTGTATAAGGTGTATATGAAACATAAATGAATTGTGTGAATGTACACACACTTTGTTTAATGCACAAAGTTATAAAAAATATTGTCTAAAATTACTTTCAGGCTGTGTGTATACGGTGTATATGTAACATAAATGCATTCTATGCTTATATTTAGGTCCCATCACCATGATATCTCATTATGGTATGCAATTATTCCAAAACACGGAAAAATCCGATATCCAAAATACCTCTGGTCCCAAGCATTTTGGATAAGGGATACTCAACCTGTATCTGCTTGTTGAAGGGGGGGGGGGCGCGGCGGCGGTCAGCATGCTAGCAAAAGGATTGCAAATTCTGCTAATTATTACCAGAATTTGCAATCCTTACTGAATTAGGCCCAAAATCACCACTTGTGGGCTGCTTAGAGGCCAGTAATCCGATAATGATGCTTTAATAAGATGTGTGGTATAGGAAGGCAGGAGGCCGTAGATAGGGAATTTTCGCAAATGGGCCATAGGTACATGAACCAAACACATGATATTTCCATTTAATTCCATTTTGTATGGCAGAGAATAAATAAATGTAAGATAAAAGATTAAAAGTACTGTATGTGTTTATGTGTAAATGTTCACAACTGCTCTTTGCATGTAGCATGTAGCACCATTATATCTTGCTAATAAACTGTACACATATTTATTAAACACGTGTGCACCTTGTCTTTTCCTAATGTCACTAAATACATCTGCACCAGTTATTTGTTTGGCTAAAGTTACAGCTCCCGGTGGTAGGTCGTCCAGTGACCGTTACCTGTCCATTCTTCATTATCATTTATTTTCTAAGGTGAAACAAGGACTCCATAGTGCAGTACAAAGGAGATAGATCAAACACGTAACATGTGAAAAAAAGATAGACATTTCCACAGCTTTACATAAATACATAATCACAGTGTCCATTTTACATAATTATGTAAAGAAAACAAAGGGGATAGGGAAATACTCACAGGACCTTACAAGGTACTGTAGATTCAGGGGCGTAGCCAGAACTTTGTGGGCCCCATAGCAACATTTTGAAGGGGCCCCCATCCCAATGCTTCTAGACAGACACTTCTCTGCAGCAGTTGTTCATTGTATGCCCTATAATAGTGCCCTAGGCCATTTTATGAACCATAGTAGAGCCTCACTTAATGTGATACCCCATAGTAGTGCATCAGTTTCTTTTATGAATCGCAGTAGTGCTTAACTTCACTGTATGTCACATTTTAGAACTGCCAGTACACATTATGCTGCACAGTACTCTCAATTCACATTATGATATACTGTATAGTGCTCCCCGTCCATAGTGTGCCTCATTACAGTGCCCTGGTTCATATTATATAACATTAAAATGCCCTCCAGTTAATTTTATACCACACAACAATGAGCAGGTCCAGTGGCATACCTAGATATATTGTCGGCCCAAGGAAAAAGTTTGAAAGGACCCCTACATACCACCCAATGGTGAAAAATGTATATAACACATGTATCTGTGACAGGAAAGGTGGGCCCCTCTCAGCTCTGGCCCCCACAGCAGCTGCACTCCCTGCACCTATGGTAGCTACGCCCTTGTGTAGATGGGATATGGGTGGACACAAAAGGGAGAAAAGGGAGGAATAGGGAATACTAGAGAATGAAGAAATTAGTTTTAAGGGTACATATGAAGGCTAGGAGGCAGGGCCAAATTTAGGGGTCAGGACCCCCTAGGCACATTTTTGGCTGTCACCCTTCCCCCTTCATCACGTCATTACACCCTTCATTTCGGGTGCCAGTCCGGATGCCTCGAGACCACCAAAGCAGCCCCAAACTCACACTACTACCAACTTACTAACTCCTGGACCACAATTTGCTGCCCATTGTCTTACCCCCATCAGTTGCTAAATAAAAAAAATTCAAAAAAATAAAGGGAACACTAAAATAACACATCCTAAATCTGAATGAATGAAATATTCTTATTAAATACTTTGTTCTCTACATAGTTGAATGTGCTGACAACCAAATCACACAAAAATTATCAATGGAAATCAAATTTATTAACCCATGGAGGTCTGAATTTGGAGTCACCCTCAAAATTAAAGTGGAACAACACACTACAGGCTGATCCAACTTTGATGTAATGTCCTTAAAACAAGTCAAAATGAGGCTCAATAGTGTGTGTGGCCTCTACGTGCCTGTATGACCTCCCTACAATGCCTCGGCATGCTCCTGATGAGGTGGCGGATGGTCTTTAGAGGGATCTCCTCCCATACCTGGACTAAAGCATCCGCCAACTCCTGGACAGTCTGTGGTGCAACGTGGCATTGGTGGATGGAGCGAGACATGATGTCCCAGATGTGCTCAATTGGATTCAGGTCTGGGGAACGGGTGCGCCAGTCCATAGCATCAATGCCTTCAACTTGCAGGAACTGCTGACACACTCCAGCCACATGAGGTCTAGCGTTGTCTTGCATTAGGTGGAACCCAGGGCCAACCGCACCAGCATATGGTCTCACAAGGGGTCTGAGGATCTCATCTCGGTACCTAATGGCAGTCAGGCTACCTCTGGCGAGCATATGGAGGGCTGTGTGGCCCCCCAAATAAATGCCACCCCATACCATTACTGACCCACTGCCAAACCGGTCATGCTGGAGGATGTTGCAGGCAGCAGAACGTTCTCCTTGGCGTCTCCAGACTCTGTCATGTCTGTCACATGTGCTCAGTGAGAACCTGCTTTCATCTGTGAAGAGCACAGGGCGCCAGTGGCGAATTTGCCAATCTTGGTGTTCTCTGGCAAATGCCAAACGTCCTGCACGGTGTTGGTCTGTAAGCACAACCCCCACCTGTGGGCGTCGGCCCCTCATACCACCCTCATGGAGTCTGTTTCTGATCGTTTGAGTAGACACATGCACATTTGTGGCTTGCGGGAGGTCATTTTGCAGGGCTCTGGCTGTGCTCCTCCTGTTCCTCCTTGCACAAAGGCGGAGGTAGCGGTCCTGCTGCTGGGTTGTTGCCCTCCTACGGCCTCCTCCACGTCTCCTGAAGTACTGGTCTGTCTCCTGGTAGCGCCTCCATGCTCTGGACACTATGCTGACAGACACAGCAAACCTTCTTGCCACAGCTTGCATTGATGTGCCATCCTGGATGAGCTGCACTACCTGAACCACTTGTGTGGGTTGTAGGGAGGTCATACAGGCACGTGGAGGCCACACACACTACTGAGCCTCATTTTGACTTGTTTTAAGGACATTACATCAAAGTTGGATCAGCCTGTAGTGTGTTTTTCCACTTTAATTTTGAGGGTGACTCCAAATCCAGACCTCCATGGGTTAATAAATTTGATTTCCATTGATAATTTTTGTGTGATTTTGTTATCAGCACATTCAACTATGTAAAGAACAAAGTATTTCATAAGAATATTTCATTCACTCGGATCTAGGATGTGTTATTTTAGTGTTCCCTTTATTTTTTTGAGCAGTGTATATATATATATGTATATATATATATATATATATATATATATATATATATATATATATAATCGATTCACCAATAAGGCACACTTATACCTAAAGGATTGAGTGATCATTTGGGCTTACATGTATTTATATAACTGTTTTCCTGCTTCTGAAGTGTATGAGTACCTTGTGTACTTCATCTATGAGAGTTTATCATTTATGCTTCTTATGTAGGCAGTCCATTTACCATCTGCTTACGTATATTGTTTTTATTAGTGCCAGTCACCGTGGCAACGGACATTGGGAGATGATCTGTGGGCGCCATGCTTCCTGTTTCCAGAATGTTGCTGACGGCAGGGACGAGCAGTCAGGGAAGGCAGTGCCTCCCCTGTCCTTAATGATTAAAATAATATAAAGAAGATACTTATGACACATATTCTGTGTCATAAGTAATTTCTTTATATTATGCCAACCATTTCAGTGCTTAAAATTAGTTTGGGAGGCACCGATAGCAGTTTACAATAGGAACAGGCTAAAGCGGGGGGAGGTAGTGGGACCAAGCACTGGGCTGTAAAAGCCTATTAAAAACAGAGGGGGAAACAGCACTTATACAAGTGCCTCGCTGACAGGGATGAGTTTTCAGGCCACATCAAAGCACGCTCCTGTCAGCGAGGCAGATGTGATTGGACAGCAGATTCAGTGCTGGATCCGCTGCTCCAATCACCCATACAAGGTGGGGTGAAGCGGCAGCGTGACCCGGCACTACTAATGTGTGAAGCGGCAGCGGGACCCGGCAGCCCCGGAGTCAGCGGGACCCAGCATTACTAATGTGGAGCTGTCACTACAGCAGTCAGCGCTCTTTCCTCTCCTTCCACCTCATCTGCCCTCCTATGCAGCAGAATCACTGCGAGTGATTCACCGCCACCTACACTTTCCCGGACCTGGGGCCCAGGACCACGCAGGTCAGAAAGGGGGGGCAGTTGGAATGGGTGGGAAGTGACTGGGCTGCAGGGACAGCGAGGTGTAATCAAATATATATATATATATATATATATATATATGTATATATATATATATATATATATATATATATATAGTGTATGTATATATATATATATATATATATCTCAGTGCCTCCCCAGCCAATTACCTCACCGCACGTCACTGGGTGATGGCGTTTGCACATGATGGAGATATAAGGAAGGTGAGGTGTGTTTATTATTGTTTGTATATGCCTGAGTCGATGTAAAGTAAAGAACATCGAATGTTGCATTTAAACCTGCTTCATTGAGTATTTTTTCATCCGGGTGCCAGTGGAATTGCTGTACTATTGTCGGACTCCTGGCCAGGGGGGACCTGCAGTGGGCACCGGAGCCCATACTACGCTAAAAGGTGTGCTGCCTTAAGATTTCATATGTATATATATATATATATATATATATATATCCAATAAAGTAGGAGCACTCACCAGTCTTCATAATATTCTCATTTTTATTAGCAGCAAGACATCAATTGAGGGGTGTAATCGACGTTTCGGTTCCCAGTGGAACCTTTGTCAAGATCATAGAGCACAATAAATGGTCCCCTTATAAACCCTAAAGTGACCCTCCCCCTAATTAATGCAATTACAATTTATCAGGTAATCCACCAACATCAAACATATAAAATGTACATGTAGAGACAATACATAGACAAATACAACATATACATAAAAACAGAGATCCATAATTACCGAATAAACACATGATCCATTGATACCCGCTGTACTTAGCGGTGACTCGCGGCGTGCGTTCCACTGCGCACTTGACTTCCGGTATCTGGAACGCAAGTTCCGGACACCTGACCGGAAATGCTCAATATCATCACTCAAGTCCTACACTGATTATCGGCGCACAGTAATCCAGTCTCCATGGAGACGTAACAGCATATCGGAAAAACTTGAAATCAGTGCAGCATCTTGAGAGTATTAGCTGATATAATGTAGTCAAATTGTGAGACATTGAAAAAGGAAAGATAGTAGATTCATGTGTCTATTCGGAAGGGTCACATAGAGTCAGCAGTACGTGAACTATAGTGAGGTCTAACAAAATATAATCACTAGGCTGTTATTCATAAATCAAATAAATAAAGACCTGGGTATGGACACAGACCGTCCACTTAGAGGAGCCACAGAAAGCAAAAAAATGTGAAAAAAATAAAATAAAATAAAAAATAAATAAATAAAAAATAAAAAACAGATGTTTGCTCCATATAGTGTAAAGTCATTCCAGAAAAATGCCATATTGGATGCCCTCATTCAGGCCCCTGGGGCGTATAGTGTCCAGTCGAAAGATCCATGAAGCCTCACGTTGGAGCAATAATTTTGCTCTATCTCCACCTCTCTTTAAAGGAGCTATTCGATCTATAATCATACACTTCAATGAAGCCAGGGTATGTTTTGCCTCAAAAAAATGCCTAGCAACAGGCTTATCTGAATGTCCCTCACTTAGTGCTGTTCTGATGGATAAGCGGTGGTTCGCCATCCTTTCACGGAATGGACGAACCGTTTTGCCCACATACATCAGGGAACATGGACACGTAAGTGTATAAATGATGAAATCAGAGGTACAACTCACTCGCTGGCTGATCTTAATTTTCTGTCCTGTATGTGGATGGTGGAAATATTCACCGGAGGTCATGCTCCTGCAAGTCGTACAATTAACGCATCGATAACACCCCTTCTTTTGTATCGATAGCCAAGAGTCAGATTCTGATCTTAATGGTCTATCCGGCTGCATGAGAATATCCTTTAGATTTCGTCCTCTTCTAAAGCTGATAAGAGGCTTAGCTGGTAAATGCTTGCAGAGGACTGGATCACTTTTAACCACCGGCCAGAGATTTTTAACTGCTCGTCGAACCACAGGACCCACAGTGTCAAATGTTGTTGTTACCACAAAGGGATTTTATGGCCTACATTTTTTCTTGACATTTCCTGTTGAAAAAATCTTTAAAGCTTTTTGTATGCAATTGTCAATAGTCTGTTGACTATAGCCCCTAGAGGAAAATTTCAACTTCATCTCTTCCATTTGTATCTTGGCTGTGTCGGGTTCTGAATTGTTTCGGAGCACTCGCAAAAATTGTGAAATAGGCATATTCTGTTTAAGTGAGCCTGGGTGATGGCTACCAAAATGTAGTAAAGCATTACGATCTGTGGACTTCCTGAACAGTCTGTGTCCATACCCTGTCTCTGTGGCATAGACGGTTACATCGAGAAAATTGATCTCGCCCCCACTATATTCCATAGTAAATCTAATTGGAGAGTTGTCCAGCACACAGATGGACTCTCCACCTATTGAATTCCTGGTTGACCTGCTAGAATTGACTCTTATGTGCAATTATTTTCAGTATGGCGGCCGATACTATCTCCAAATGGCGGGGACCGCGATGGGCAGCAACATAGCGCCATCGTACGCAAATATATATATGGATGCTTATGAGAATGCACACATTTTCCCGCTATTTGGGGATAGTATCGGCTTTTATTGTCGCTTCATTGATGATGTATTCCTAATTTGGACAGGCAGTGAGGTGGCACTCCAGGAGATGCTGGAGCACCTTAATGGCCTTAACTCTCCAATTAGATTTACTATGGAATATAGTGGGGGCGAGATCAATTTTCTCGATGTAACTGTCTATGCCACAGAGACAGGGTATGGACACAGACTGTTCAGGAAGTCCACAGATCGTAATGCTTTACTACATTTTGGTAGCCATCACCCAGGCTCACTTAAACAGAATATGCCTATTTCACAATTTTTGCGAGTGCTCCGAAACAATTCAGAACCCGACACAGCCAAGATACAAATGGAAGAGATGAAGTTGAAATTTTCCTCTAGGGGCTATAGTCAACAGACTATTGACAATTGCATACAAAAAGCTTTAAAGATTTTTTCAACAGGAAATGTCAAGAAAAAATGTAGGCCACAAAATCCCTTTGTGGTAACAACAACATTTGACACTGCGGGTCCTGTGGTTCGACGAGCAGTTAAAAATCTCTGGCCGGTGGTTAAAAGTGATCCAGTCCTCTGCAAACATTTACCAGCTAAGCCTCTTATCAGCTTTAGAAGAGGACGAAATCTAAAGGATATTCTCATGCAGCCGGACAGACCATTAAGATCAGAATCTGACTCTTGGCTATCGATACAAAAGAAGGGGTGTTATCGATGCGTTAATTGTACGACTTGCAGGAGCATGACCTCCGGTGAATATTTCCACCATCCACATACAGGACAGAAAATTAAGATCAGCCAGCGAGTGAGTTGTACCTCTGATTTCATCATTTATACACTTACGTGTCCATGTTCCCTGATGTATGTGGGCAAAACGATGCGTCCATTCCGTGAAAGGATGGCGAACCACCGCTTATCCATCAGAACAGCACTAAGTGAGGGACATTCAGATAAGCCTGTTGCTAGGCATTTTTTTGAGGCAAAACATACCCTGGCTTCATTGAAGTGTATGATTATAGATCGAATAGCTCCTTTAAAGAGAGGTGGAGATAGAGCAAAATTATTGCTCCAACGTGAGGCTTCATGGATCTTTCGACTGGACACCAGTGATCGCGCTGAGCAAAAAAAAAAGTGGGTCCCAGGGACCCCTCACTTTTATAAATTGGGGTCCTACTTGTCCTTTTCTGGGTCCCATCGGAATGAATATTCTTATTAATTATTCAAATATAAAAACAAGGACTTGATGTGGACACTACTAAAGTGTTGGAAAGGGGTGACTAGGTTGCTAGGCTGTGTAGTATACATGACACTTGCACCAAAGCTGTAACTAGACATTTTGGTGCCCCCTACCACACACAAAGAGTAGACGGTGCACGCCGTAGGCGCGCTGCAAACATTTAGGGGTGTGGCTTTGTGGGGAGGGGGTGTGGCCACATAATAGTACCAATTCGCATTACATCACTCACACTGCGCCAGGTAGAGCACTTATACACAGTGATCGTGGTTGTGTCAACGAGGGAAGGGGGTACCCACAGTCATCGCGTATGTCAGTGCGGGTGCCAAGGGGAGGAGTGACAACGACTGACGTAGTCAGAGCCGCATTAAGGCTAGTGGGGGTTCCAGGCAACAAAGGTGTGGGGGCCCCCACCAATAAAACTGACTGTGCACACTGTTGCTATCATTAGAGAGGGAGAGGGCGAGCGATTAAGACGGTGTCAGAGAGAGAAAGACAGAGGTACAAGCGAGTGAGGGAGAGAGATAAAGGGCGTCAGAGAGGGAGAGAGACTGAGATAGAGAAGGGGGAGCAAGAGAGAGGGAGAGAGTCAGGAAGACAGAAATAGGGAGGGGGTGCGAGCAGGAGAGAGTCAGGGAGGTAGACAGAGCGAGAGGGGGGAACAAGCGAGGAAAAGAGGATGTCAAAGAAGGGAGAGAGAGAGCCTGGAAGACAGAGGGGGGGGGACCAAGCGAGAGACAGAGGGTGTCAGTGAGAGAGAGAGAGAGAGAGACAGAGAGAGAGAGAGAGAGAGAGAGAGAAAGAGAGTGAGAGAGAGTCAGGAAGATAGAGAGGGGAGAGAGGGAAAGTCAGGAAGACAGGGGGAGGGGATCCAAGTGGGGGAGGAGGTGGAGAGAGGGTGCCAGTGAGGGGAGAGAGATGAATAAAGCTGTATAAACAATACCTGTTGGGCTGCAGCAACAGCAGGTCACTGATATGTGTAAGGCACTTCATGATGTTAGGCTCCGCCCCCTTCCCCATGCACCCGAGAATCGCTGCATTATATCCACGAGGGGGCGGGGCTTACTGTAGAGACGGAGGCAGTCTCCATCTCCAAGACAAAGTCCCTCCTGTGCTGCTGGGACTCATAGCCGGCCAGGGTACAGGGGGGCCGGACCGGGGTCAGTGTTTTCCGGCATGTAGGGGCCCCGGGACGACAGCCCAGCCTGCCTTTCCTATAATCCAGCTCTGCATCCAGTCCTCCTCCTGCTCTGATGCTGAAGCGATGGCCAATGACAAGGTCAGTCCATCTGAGCCCAGTGTGACACATGTAGGTGGCTGCTCACCTGTAATAACCCCCCCCCCCCAGCACATACACAGCAACCAGCTCAAACCTCTCCCCCCGCACCGCGCACACACAGTCACCGGCACTCATCTCTCCCCATCCCCGCAGCTCATACCCAGCAACCAGCTCTCACCTCGCACCCACAGTCACCGGCACTCACCTTCCCCCATCCCCGCAGCACATACACAGCAACCACATAGAGTCACCGGCGCTCACACACGCACCTGCCAGCCGCTGGATCCCCCTGAAATACGGCCATAGCAGAGACGCACCGTCTTCGTGACACTGTTCCAGGGAGCCGCACCATCATGCCGGGACCCTGTGAAGGCACTGCACGCAACCAGGAGAGGAGCGGTAAGGCTCCACCTCCTCTATTTAAAAGCACAGTCTCACTGATTTGCTGCTGCGGAGCGCGTCCCCAGGGACCCTCCCATTTTAGATAAGTGAGTCCCCGGACAGCAGAAGCGGGTAAAATACGCGCTATAGCGCGTTTTTGCGATCACTGGACACTATACGCCCCAGGGGCCTGAATGAGGGCATCCAATATGGCATTTTTCTGGAATGACTTTACACTATATGGAGCAAACATCTGTTTTTTATTTTTTATTTTTTTATTTATTTTTTATTTTTCAATTTTTTTTGCTTTCTGTGGCTCCTCTAAGTGGACGGTCTGTGTCCATACCCAGGTCTTTATTTATTTGATTTATGAATAACAGCCTAGTGATTATATTTTGTTAGACCTCACTATAGTTCACGTACTGCTGACTCTATGTGACCCTTCCGAATAGACACATGAATCTACTATCTTTCCTTTTTCAATGTCTCACAATTTGACTACATTATATCAGCTAATACTCTCAAGATGCTGCACTGATTACAAGTTTTTCCGATATGCTGTTACGTCTCCATGGAGACTGGATTACTGTGCGCCGATAATCAGTGTAGGACTTGAGTGATGATATTGAGCATTTCCGGTCAGGTGTCCGGAACTTGCGTTCCAGATATCGGAAGTCAAGTGCGCAGTGGAACGCACGCCGCGAGTCACCGCTAAGTACAGCGGGTATCAATGGATCATGTGTTTATTCGGTAATTATGGATCTCTGTTTTTATGTATATGTTGTATTTGTCTATGTATTGTCTCTACATGTACATTTTATATGTTTGATGTTGGTGGATTACCTGATAAATTGTAATTGCATTAATTAGGGGGAGGGTCACTTTAGGGTTTATAAGGGCACCATTTATTGTGCTCTATGATCTTGACAAAGGTTCCACTGGGAACCGAAACGTCGATTACACCCCTCAATTGATGTCTTGCTGCTAATAAAAATGAGAATATTATGAAGACTGGTGAGTGCTCCTACTTTATTGGATATATTTGCATTAATGGATCTTGAGGATTCATTACTATATGGAAGTCACCCCAGCATTTGTGGATAAGGCCAGAGTGTGGACTGTTCCTGTGAATATATATATATATATATATATATATATACACATACATACATACATACATACATACATACATAGTATATATATATATATATATATATATATATACATACATACATACATAGTATATATATATATATATATATATATATACATACATACATACATAGTATATATATATATATATATATATATAGTTGTAATGACGGGGAAAAAAGGATAAACTGGTCCTTATCAGCCAGGTGTGCCACCCCCCAGCAAGTGCCACCCCTAGGCACGTGCCTCATGTGCCTAGTGGGAAATCTGCTACTGCTAGGAGGCTGGATACAAGTCCAGTTGAGCTCGGGATGGCATTCCAGGACGGTGGGAATGGGAAGCAGTGGTTAGGGAGGAGGTGAGGAAGCAATCATTAACAGAAGGAGAGAGCGAGAGGGAGCATGTGAAGAAATGAAACTGGAGATGTTGAGATGAGAGGTATTTGTTGAGGGCTTTGAAGGTGAGAGAGAAGTTTGCATTTTATTCTGTATGGGACTGGGAGTGTTTCAGTTGCTTTTACAACTAAGCTTCAAATTCCGCCAGAGGTAGAATGGAGGCTGGGGTGAGAGGTTACTTTTCAAATTACCCAACTGGAAACCTATTTATATTGTGAGACAGTGCTGTATAGGATTTGTTTTCACACCATGTGCCAGATGTAATGACGCCTAACTTCAGCGGCCGTGCGGGATGGGGGCCGAACTCTGACATTTTTTTAAAGGGGCAATGACTTATTAGGTGTCTTTTTCCTTGTAAGTGATTGCCCCTTTTAAAAAAAATGTCCAAGTTCGGCTGGCATCCCACACAGCCGCCGAACTTGGGCGTCATTACATCCAGCCCCATATGCAAAAATCCTTCAAGTTCTATAAAATTAACAAGATGGGCGCAAGAACTTTGCTTCACCTAGAGGTACAGCTGACACCATAATCTTCCTGAACAAATTCAGAAGCTTGAGTCCCTTATCTGTACTGGTACTACAGTACTATGCTCGGGTTGGGTACCTCTTGGCCTAGGCCTTATAAGCTGCCGCACTCAGGGCCTGATTCAGAGTTGTACGTTATGCAGATGTTTTTGCAATTGAGCGATTATCGGCAGACTGTGCATGTGCCACGATCGCATTGCCCATGTGTAAAGGTGCCTTTGTGAGTCGGCTTGCAGTGAGGTTTTCATTGCAGAGGAATTTACAGGAAGAGACCATTTGTAGTTTACGGGGAGCGTGTCATGGCCTTTTTTGCGGGCATGTATATGTTGTCAGCTGCGATCATGTATGCAGAGAAACATGGTGCCTGTATTGGTACTGCTGTGTCCAGTCTGTGTAACCACAGGTCTACCCTATCAGTCGATGTTCCTCGTTTTTTGTGTTTAGGCTGCGAATGTGTATGCAATTGCAACAGAGTTGTGATAGCTCTTGTGGGTGTCTCATTTCATTTAGTGCGGAAGCTGCATTTGCTAATATCAGCAATTCCGTAGCCTAAAAAACTGCAATTGTATTAGCGTACATCTCTGAATCAGGCCATTCTTTATTTTCCTGTGCTCTGGCTGTCACTTCCGTCAGAGACGTACCTGGTGAGGACACCAGCCCCTTAGCTCCCACTAAGCCCTTCACACGCACAGTGTCTATTCCCCACTGCTCTACTAAGCAGAGCAGTGAGTGACAGGAGCTTCCCAACTGCCACCCCACCGTGGGACACTGTGGTCCGTGGGTGGAACAGCGGGACAGTCCTAAAGAAACGGGACAGTTGGGAGGTATGGTGCTGTATTCATGACCTTCCTTAAAGGCAACTTCACCCTATCTGACAGTCTCCTTCTGCTAAGTGGTTTTTAGTAGCTACACTCAAATTAGGACGAATGAAACAAGAGGTAGTAAGTGCCAGACTGGCACACCAGGGCCTTCTATACAAAGTGCCCAGTGGCAAACGCAGGATTTGCATGGGCGGGTTTCCAGAATTGGGTGGAGCCAATCACGGGGGTGGGGACTGAGGTGACCCAGGTTATGCTGGGTCCGTAAAACTAGTGTGTCTGTGTATACATATATATATATATATATATATATATATATATTAGGGATGAGCGGGTTCGGTTCCTCGGAATCCGAACCCGCCCGAACTTCATGTTTTTTTACACGGGTCCAAGCGACTCGGATCTTCCCGCCTTGCTCGGTTAACCCGAGCGCGCCCGAACGTCATCATCCCGCTGTCGGATTCTCGCGAGGCTCGGATTCTATCGCGAGACTCGGATTCTATATAAGGAGCCGCGCGTCGCCGCCATTTTCACACGTGCATTGAGATTCATAGGGAGAGGACGTGGCTGGCGTCCTCTCCGTTTATAGAGAAGAGAGTGAGACAGTAGAGAGAGACACAGTAGTAATTTTGGGGAGCATTAGGAGGAGTACTAGTTACTTGCTGAAGTGATAGATAGTGTGACTGTATATTATCTGACTTGTGGGGGAGACACTGACAGTGGGGAGCAGTTAGAGTCTGAGAGCAGGACTCAGGAGTACATATAACGTACAGTGCACACTTTTGCTGCCAGAGTGCCACACTGCCATTGTGACCACACTGACCACCAGTATAATATATATTGTGATTGTCTGCTTAGGAGTACTACTTGCAAGTTGCTGATAGTGTGACCAGTGACCTGACCACCAGTCACCACCAGTTTAATATATATATATATATATAATTGTTTATAATATATATATAATATTGTATACCACCTACCCGTGGTTTTTTTTTTTCTTTCTTCTTTATACATACTACTATAGTAGCTTACTGTAGCAGTCTGCGGTGCTGCTGAGCTGACTGTGTCCAGCAGGTCCGTCATCAGTCATTACATAATAAATATATATACCTGTCCGGCTGCAGTACTAGTGATATTATATATATATATATTGATTTCATCTCATTATCATCCAGTCTATATTAGCAGCAGACACAGTACGGTAGTCCACGGCTGTAGCTACCTCTGTGTCGGCAGTCGCTCGTCCATCCATAATTGTATACCACCTACCCGTGGTTTTTTTTTTTCTTTCTTCTTTATACATACTACTATAGTAGCTTACTGTAGCAGTCTGCGGTGCTGCTGAGCTGACAGTGTCCAGCAGGTCCGTCATCAGTCATTACATAATAAATATATCTACCTGTCCGGCTGCAGTACTAGTGTGATATAATATATATTGATTTCATCTCATTATCATCCAGTCTATATTAGCAGCAGACACAGTACGGTAGTCCACGGCTGTAGCTACCTCTGTGTCGGCAGTCGCTCGTCCATCCATACTTGTATACCACCTACCCGTGGTTTTTTTTTCTTTCTTCTTTATACATACTACTATAGTAGCTTACTGTAGCAGTCTGCGGTGCTGCTGAGCTGACTGTGTCCAGCAGGTCCGTCATCAGTCATTACATAATAAATATATCTACCTGTCCGGCTGCAGTACTAGTGTGATATAATATATATTGATTTCATCTCATTATCATCCAGTCTATATTAGCAGCAGACACAGTACGGTAGTCCACGGCTGTAGCTACCTCTGTGTCGGCAGTCGCTCGTCCAACCATAATTGTATACCACCTACCCGTGTTTAATTTTTTTTTTTCTTTCTTCATTATACATACTACTATAGTAGCTTACTGTAGCAGTCTGCGGTGCTGCTGAGCTGACAGTGTCCAGCAGGTCCGTCATCAGTCATTACATAATAAATATATCTACCTGTCCGGCTGCAGTACTAGTGTGATATAATATATATTGATTTCATCTCATTATCATCCAGTCTATATTAGCAGCAGACACAGTACGGTAGTCCACGGCTGTAGCTACCTCTGTGTCGGCAGTCGCTCGTCCATCCATAATTGTATACCACCTACCCGTGTTTTTTTTTTCTTTCTTCTTTATACATACTACTATAGTAGCTTACTGTAGCAGTCTGCGGTGCTGCTGAGCTGACAGTGTCCAGCAGGTCCGTCATCAGTCATTACATAATAAATATATCTACCTGTCCGGCTGCAGTACTAGTGTGATATAATATATATTGATTTCATCTCATTATCATCCAGTCTATATTAGCAGCAGACACAGTACGGTAGTCCACGGCTGTAGCTACCTCTGTGTCGGCAGTCGCTCGTCCATCCATAATTGTATACCACCTACCCGTGTTTTTTTTTTCTTTCTTCTTTATACATACTACTATAGTAGCTTACTGTAGCAGTCTGCGGTGCTGCTGAGCTGACTGTGTCCAGCAGGTCCGTCATCAGTCATTACATAATAAATATATCTACCTGTCCGGCTGCAGTACTAGTGTGATATAATATATATTGATTTCATCTCATTATCATCCAGTCTATATTAGCAGCAGACACAGTACGGTAGTCCACGGCTGTAGCTACCTCTGTGTCGGCAGTCGCTCGTCCATCCATACTTGTATACCACCTACCCGTGGTTTTTTTTTTCTTTCTTCTTTATACATACTACTATAGTAGCTTACTGTAGCAGTCTGCGGTGCTGCTGAGCTGACTGTGTCCAGCAGGTCCGTCATCAGTCATTACATAATAAATATATATACCTGTCCGGCTGCAGTACTAGTGATATTATATATATATATATTGATTTCATCTCATTATCATCCAGTCTATATTAGCAGCAGACACAGTACGGTAGTCCACGGCTGTTGCTACCTCTGTGTCGGCAGTCGCTCGTCCATCCATAATTGTATACCACCTACCCGTGGTTTTTTTTTTTCTTTCTTCTTTATACATACTACTATAGTAGCTTACTGTAGCAGTCTGCGGTGCTGCTGAGCTGACAGTGTCCAGCAGGTCCGTCATCAGTCATTACATAATAAATATATCTACCTGTCCGGCTGCAGTACTAGTGTGATATAATATATATTGATTTCATCTCATTATCATCCAGTCTATATTAGCAGCAGACACAGTACGGTAGTCCACGGCTGTAGCTACCTCTGTGTCGGCAGCCGCTCATCCATCCATAATTGTATACTACCTACCCGTGGTTTTTTTTTTCTTTCTTCTTTATACATACTACTATAGTAGCTTACTGTAGCAGTCTGCGGTGCTGCTGAGCTGACTGTGTCCAGCAGGTCCGTCATCAGTCATTACATAATAAATATATCTACCTGTCCGGCTGCAGTACTAGTGTGATATAATATATATTGATTTCATCTCATTATCATCCAGTCTATATTAGCAGCAGACACAGTACGGTAGTCCACGGCTGTAGCTACCTCTGTGTCGGCAGTCGCTCGTCCATCCATACTTGTATACCACCTACCCGTGGTTTTTTTTTTCTTTCTTCTTTATACATACTACTATAGTAGCTTACTGTAGCAGTCTGCGGTGCTGCTGAGCTGACTGTGTCCAGCAGGTCCGTCATCAGTCATTACATAATAAATATATCTACCTGTCCGGCTGCAGTACTAGTGTGATATAATATATATTGATTTCATCTCATTATCATCCAGTCTATATTAGCAGCAGACACAGTACGGTAGTCCACGGCTGTAGCTACCTCTGTGTCGGCAGTCGCTCGTCCAACCATAATTGTATACCACCTACCCGTGTTTAATTTTTTTTTTCTTTCTTCTTTATACATACCTACTATAGTAGCTTACTGTAGCAGTCTGCGGTGCTGCTGAGCTGACAGTGTCCAGCAGGTCCGTCATCAGTCATTACATAATAAATATATCTACCTGTCCGGCTGCAGTACTAGTGTGATATAATATATATTGATTTCATCTCATTATCATCCAGTCTATATTAGCAGCAGACACAGTACGGTAGTCCACGGCTGTAGCTACCTCTGTGTCGGCAGTCGCTCGTCCATCCATAATTGTATACCACCTACCCGTGTTTTTTTTTTCTTTCTTCTTTATACATACTACTATAGTAGCTTACTGTAGCAGTCTGCGGTGCTGCTGAGCTGACAGTGTCCAGCAGGTCCGTCATCAGTCATTACATAATAAATATATCTACCTGTCCGGCTGCAGTACTAGTGTGATATAATATATATTGATTTCATCTCATTATCATCCAGTCTATATTAGCAGCAGACACAGTACGGTAGTCCACGGCTGTAGCTACCTCTGTGTCGGCAGTCGCTCGTCCATCCATAATTGTATACCACCTACCCATGGGTTTTTTTTTTCTTTCTTCTTTATACATACTACTATAGTAGCTTACTGTAGCAGTCTGCGGTGCTGCTGAGCTGACAGTGTCCAGCAGGTCCGTCATCAGTCATTACATAATAAATATATCTACCTGTCCGGCTGCAGTACTAGTGTGATATAATATATATTGATTTCATCTCATTATCATCCAGTCTATATTAGCAGCAGACACAGTACGGTAGTCCACGGCTGTAGCTACCTCTGTGTCGGCAGTCGCTCGTCCATCCATACGTATACCAGTATCCATCCATCTCCATTGTTTACCTGAGGTGCCTTTTAGTTGTGCCTATTAAAATATGGAGAACAAAAATGTTGAGGTTCCAAAATTAGGGAAAGATCAAGATCCACTTCCACCTCGTGCTGAAGCTGCTGCCACTAGTCATGGCCGAGACGATGAAATGCCAGCAACGTCGTCTGCCAAGGCCGATGCCCAATGTCATAGTACAGAGCATGTAAAATCCAAAACACCAAATATCAGTAAAAAAAGGACTCCAAAATCTAAAATAAAATTGTCGGAGGAGAAGCGTAAACTTGCCAATATGCCATTTACCACACGGAGTGGCAAGGAACGGCTGAGGCCCTGGCCTATGTTCATGGCTAGTGGTTCAGCTTCACATGAGGATGGAAGCACTCAGCCTCTCGCTAGAAAAATGAAAAGACTCAAGCTGGCAAAAGCACCGCAAAGAACTGTGCGTTCTTCGAAATCCCAAATCCACAAGGAGAGTCCAATTGTGTCGGTTGCGATGCCTGACCTTCCCAACACTGGACGTGAAGAGCATGCGCCTTCCACCATTTGCACGCCCCCTGCAAGTGCTGGAAGGAGCACCCGCAGTCCAGTTCCTGATAGTCAGATTGAAGATGTCAGTGTTGAAGTACACCAGGATGAGGAGGATATGGGTGTTGCTGGCGCTGGGGAGGAAATTGACAAGGAGGATTCTGATGGTGAGGTGGTTTGTTTAAGTCAGGCACCCAGGGAGACTCCTGTTGTCCGTGGGAGGAATATGGCCGTTGACATGCCTGGTGAAAATACCATAAAAATCAGCTCTTCGGTGTGGAAGTATTTCAACAGAAATGCGGACAACATTTGTCAAGCCGTGTGTTGCCTTTGTCAAGCTGTAATAAGTAGGGGTAAGGACGTTAACCACCTCGGAACATCCTCCCTTATACGTCACCTGCAGCGCATTCATAATAAGTCAGTGACAAGTTCAAAAACTTTGGGCGACAGCGGAAGCAGTCCACTGACCAGTAAATCCCTTCCTCTTGTAACCAAGCTCACGCAAACCACCCCACCAACTCCCTCAGTGTCAATTTCCTCCTTCCCCAGGAATGCCAATAGTCCTGCAGGCCATGTCACTGGCAATTCTGACGATTCCTCTCCTGCCTGGGATTCCTCCGATGCATCCTTGCGTGTAACGCCTACTGCTGCTGGCGCTGCTGTTGTTGCTGCTGGGAGTCGATGGTCATCCCAGAGGGGAAATCGTAAGACCACTTTTACTACTTCCACCAGGCAATTGACTGTCCAACAGTCCTTTGCGAGGAAGATGAAATATCACAGCAGTCACCCTGCTGCAAAGCGGATAACTGAGGCCTTGGCATCCTGGGTGGTGAGAAACGTGGTTCCGGTATCCATCATTACTGCAGAGCCAACTAGAGACTTGTTGGAGGTACTGTGTCCCCGGTACCAAATACCATCTAGGTTCCATTTCTCTAGGCAGGCGATACCGAAAATGTACACAGACCTCAGAAAAAGAGTCACCAGTGTCCTAAAAAATGCAGCTGTACCCAATGTCCACTTAACCACGGACATGTGGACAAGTGGAGCAGGGCAGGGTCAGGACTATATGACTGTGACAGCCCACTGGGTAGATGTATGGACTCCCGCCGCAAGAACAGCAGCGGCGGCACCAGTAGCAGCATCTCGCAAACGCCAACTCTTTCCTAGGCAGAATACGCTTTGTATCACCGGTTTCCAGAATACGCACACAGCTGAAAACCTCTTACGGCAACTGAGGAAGATCATCGCGGAATGGCTTACCCCAATTGGACTCTCCTGTGGATTTGTGGCATCGGACAACGCCAGCAATATTGTGTGTGCATTAAATCTGGGCAAATTCCAGCACGTCCCATGTTTTGCACATACCTTGAATTTGGTGGTGCAGAATTTTTTAAAAAACGACAGGGGCGTGCAAGAGATGCTGTCGGTGGCCAGAAGAATTGCGGGACAGTTTCGGCGTACAGGCACCACGTACAGAAGACTGGAGCAACACCAAAAACGCCTGAACCTGCCCTGCCATCATCTGAAGCAAGAAGTGGTAACGAGGTGGAATTCAACCCTATATATGCTTCAGAGGTTGGAGGAGCAGCAAAAGGCCATTCAAGCCTATACAATTCAGCACGATATAGGAGGTGGAATGCACCTGTCTCAAGCGCAGTGGAGAATGATTTCAACGTTGTGCAAGGTTCTGCTGCCCTTTGAACTTGCCACACGTGAAGTCAGTTCAGACACTGCCAGCCTGAGTCAGGTCATTCCCCTCATCAGGCTTTTGCAGAAGAAGCTGGAGACATTGAAGGAGGAGCTAACACGGAGCGATTCCGCTAGGCATGTGGGACTTGTGGATGGAGCCCTTAATTCGCTTAACAAGGATTCACGGGTGGTCAATCTGTTGAAATCAGAGCACTACATTTTGGCCACCGTGCTCGATCCTAGATTTAAAACCTACCTTGGATCTCTCTTTCCGGCAGACACAAGTCTGCTGGGGTTCAAAGACCTGCTGGTGAGAAAATTGTCAAGTCAAGCGGAACGCGACCTGTCAACATCTCCTCCTTCACATTCTCCCGCAACTGGGGGTGCGAGGAAAAGGCTCAGAATTCCGAGCCCACCCGCTGGCGGTGATGCAGGGCAGTCTGGAGCGACTGCTGATGCTGACATCTGGTCCGGACTGAAGGACCTGTCAACGATTACGGACATGTCGTCTACTGTCACTGCATATGATTCTCTCCCCATTGAAAGAATGGTGGAGGATTATATGAGTGACCGCATCCAAGTAGGCACGTCACACAGTCCGTACTTATACTGGCAGGAAAAAGAGGCAATTTGGAGGCCCTTGCACAAACTGGCTTTATTCTACCTAAGTTGCCCTCCCACAAGTGTGTACTCCGAAAGAGTGTTTAGTGCCGCCGCTCACCTTGTCAGCAATCGGCGTACGAGGTTACATCCAGAAAATGTGGAGAAGATGATGTTCATTAAAATGAATTATAATCAATTCCTCCGTGGAGACATTGACCAGCAGCAATTGCCTCCACAAAGTACACAGGGAGCTGAGATGGTGGATTCCAGTGGGGACGAATTGATAATCTGTGAGGAGGGGGATGTACACGGTGATATATCGGAGGATGATGATGAGGTGGACATCTTGCCTCTGTAGAGCCAGTTTGTGCAAGGAGAGATTAATTGCTTCTTTTTCGGTGGGGGTCCAAACCAACCCGTCATTTCAGTCACAGTCGTGTGGCAGACCCTGTCACTGAAATGATGGGTTGGTTAAAGTGTGCATGTCCTGTTTATACAACATAAGGGTGGGTGGGAGGGCCCAAGGACAATTCCATCTTGCACCTCTTTTTTCTTTAATTTTTCTTTGCGTCATGTGCTGTTTGGGGAGTGTTTTTTGGAAGGGCCATCCTGCGTGACACTGCAGTGCCACTCCTAGATGGGCCAGGTGTTTGTGTCGGCCACTAGGGTCGCTTATCTTACTCACACAGCTACCTCATTGCGCCTCTTTTTTCTTTGCGTCATGTGCTGTTTGTGGAGTGTTTTTTGGAAGGGCCATCCTGCGTGACACTGCAGTGACACTCCTAGATGGGCCAGGTGTTTGTGTCGGCCACTAGGGTCGCTTATCTTACTCACACAGCTACCTCATTGCGCCTCTTTTTTTCTTTGCGTCATGTGCTGTTTGGGGAGTGTTTTTTGGAAGGGCCATCCTGCGTGACACTGCAGTGCCACTCCTAGATGGGCCCGGTGTTTGTGTCGGCCACTAGGGTCGCTTATCTTACTCACACAGCTACCTCATTGCGCCTCTTTTTTTCTTTGCGTCGTGTGCTGTTTGGGGAGTGTTTTTTGGAAGGGCCATCCTGCGTGACACTGCAGTGCCACTCCTAGATGGGCCCGGTGTTTGTGTCGGCCACTAGGGTCGCTTATCTTACTCACACAGCTACCTCATTGCGCCTCTTTTTTTCTTTGCGTCATGTGCTGTTTGGGGAGTGTTTTTTGGAAGGGCCATCCTGCGTGACACTGCAGTGACACTCCTAGATGGGCCCGGTGTTTGTGTCGGCCACTAGGGTCGCTTATCTTACTCACACAGCTACCTCATTGCGCCTCTTTTTTTCTTTGCGTCATGTGCTGTTTGGGGAGTGTTTTTTGGAAGGGCCATCCTGCGTGACACTGCAGTGCAACTCCTAGATGGGCCCGGTGTTTGTGTCGGCCACTAGGGTCGCTTATCTTACTCACACAGCTACCTCATTGCGCCTCTTTTTTTCTTTGCGTCATGTGCTGTTTGGGGAGTGTTTTTTGGAAGGGCCATCCTGCGTGACACTGCAGTGCCACTCCTAGATGGGCCAGGTGTTTCTGTCGGCCACTAGGGTCGCTTATCTTACTCACACAGCTACCTCATTGCGCCTCTTTTTTTCTTTGCGTCATGTGCTGTTTGGGGAGTGTTTTTTGGAAGGGCCATCCTGCGTGACACTGCAGTGACACTCCTAGATGGGCCCGGTGTTTGTGTCGGCCACTAGGGTCGCTTATCTTACTCACACAGCTACCTCGGTGCAAATTTTAGGACTAAAAATAATATTGTGAGGTGTGAGGTATTCAGAATAGACTGAAAATGAGTGGAAATTATGGTTTTTGAGGTTAATAATACTTTGGGATCAAAATGACCCCCAAATTCTATGATTTAAGCTGTTTTTTAGGGTTTTTTGAAAAAAACACCCGAATCCAAAACACACCCGAATCCGACAAAAAAAATTCGGTGAGGTTTTGCCAAAACGCGGTCGAACCCAAAACACGGCCGCGGAACCGAACCCAAAACCAAAACACAAAACCCGAAAAATTTCAAGTGCTCATCTCTAATATATATATCTACATATCTACACATATATATACCATATATACACTTATATATATATGTATATATATATACATATACATAGCAGTACACATATATATATACACATGTATATATATCATATGTGTGTGTGTGTTTATATGTATGTATATACCAAATGTATCCACATACATCTTTGCTATATCCCGCCATGTATGGTACGGTTTTGCATACCAAAGACTCAGAGATTTAGCCATGCCTAGTGTTTTTTCTTAATTTGCTTCTTTAATATGTTACTTTATACATATTCTATTATGGCAAACAAAAATTTTAAAATCCATCCACTCGCTACTCGTGAAAAACAGCTTAGCCGTGTTTTGCATGTTGTGCCAAATTTGTAAAAAAGCAAAGATGTAAGTGGACACAACTGTACACAGGGGCGGATTGGCAACAAAAAGCGGCCCTTGTACTAGTGGCCCCACATGGGCAGCACCAGAGGTGTAAGGTCTAGCCATGGGCCATGGCAGCAGCACCCTCCCCCCAAGACTTTCCAGATAGTGGGCATGTCCAGCATCAAGGGGGAAGTTAAAAGGAAATAAAATTAAATATTATGAGCACATTATATGATACACCTTCAAAATTTAGGAAACTATATAATTCTTTAGAAAGATATATTTTCTTGCTTATTACACCAACCGTATCCCAATCACTAGTCACTCAATCTTATATGTCAGCCAAGCAGGCAGACAGAGCATACACTAGATCATCTGCAATCACAGGCTAAGTGGCAAAGTAATTTTCATATATGCAAATTATTTTGCATCATATTCATTATGTCTATAAAAAGGACCACATGTCCACAAACAAAACAGGCCCCACGGGCCCGCCTCTCTCTGTACATGTGTATATATGTATGCACATGGATATATATGTACTATAATTACAATAAAGTAAACTTTTATTAAGCACTTACAAGTGCCACCAGGAAGACAGCAGGCTGCAGAGGACGCTAGACAGCCATTAATAATACTCATGCAGCAA
Organism: Pseudophryne corroboree; assembly: GCF_028390025.1. Classification (NCBI taxonomy): domain Eukaryota; kingdom Metazoa; phylum Chordata; class Amphibia; order Anura; family Myobatrachidae; genus Pseudophryne; species Pseudophryne corroboree. The sequence continues at coordinate 55,788,442 of NC_086454.1, forward strand.
AAAAAAATATATATATATTTTTTTGGGTGGAGGGGGGTCTCTGGGTGCTCGGAAACCCCTCCTGCATGAGCCACTGATGGCCATAACAATATTGTTCCCAATACGTGTTCTAAAGGATGTGGGTGTGGTGCTATGTACAGTATATGGCTAGGAAGAGGCTACTGGGGAGATGGGGCAACAGACTGAAGCTCTGCATGGACACATTGCACAAGCTTTGCATACATTATTTATACTCTTCTATGGATGTTTTTACTATATAAAAAGAAAGGGTAATAAGACTCTTGCTATGTTTCTAAATTAGAAAGACTCTGCTATTGTCTGTAATAGCTTTTCCATTTAGAATATCAGGATTACAAACCATTATCCATAAATATGGTCAGTTATCTTGCGCTAATTAGGTTACCTGTGTGAGCTGCTGACGCTGAAAGGCTACAGTACATTATCCATAAAAGCCTGTGTAGGTCTGGATCAGTATTGGATATCATGCCATTAATGTGCAGTATTACAGGGATTCACAAACTTAGGAGCAGATGTATTAAGCCTGGAGAAGGCATAAAGAAGTGATAAAGCGGTGATAAGTGCAAGGTGATAACGCACCAGCCAATCAGCTCGGAACTGTCAATTTACATATTGGAGCTGACTGGCTGGTGCATTATCACCTTGCATTTATCACTGCTTTATCACTTCTTTATGCCTTCTCCAGGCTTAATACATCTGCCCCCTAGTTCTCAAGGCACCCTAACAGCCAAGGTTTTAAGTATTTCCATGCTTGAGCACAGATGGCTTAATTAGTAACTCAGTCAATTTGATTTAACCATCTGTGATCACAAATGGATATCCTTTAAACCTGGACTGTTATAGGCCCTACACACTGGCCGTTATTCCTCAAAGATATGAACGATCTCGTTCATTATTGAACGAGATAACGTTCATATCTTTGAGTGTGGAGTCACCAGCGATGAATGATGCGCGGCCCCGCGCTCGTTCATCGCTGGTCCCCCGTCGGCTGTACATGCAGGCCAATATGGACAATATCGTCCATATTTGCCTGCACTTCAATGCAGCCGGGTGACGGGGGGAGTGAAGAAACTTCACTCCCCCCGCCACTGCCTCCCCGCCGCCGGGATGCCCGTCGGCCGTATCCGCCGTCGGGCAGCTTGGCGGCGGATCTTTATATGTGTAGGGCCCTTTAGAGTGCTTTGAAGAGCGAGTTTGGGAACCACTGATGTACAGCGTTCTTTTATTTGAGACAACCAACTTCAAATGAGCACTTATTAGTTTATTTTCTGCTACTTAGTACTGTAGATGAAAGATGGCTATATCTTTGCATTTGAACCATCGGATTTGTATATTGTCCACCTGGTCTATTTTTCATTTATAAGGTATAATGTAATTGTTATTATAACATATTTTTAATATTTGTATATTTCTCGTATTACTCAAATAAGAGTTTTTAATTGTTATTCTACGTGCTATTTATTTATTTTACATATTTTTATTTATCTGACCAAAAGCTTGTTACAGCAGGTTTTAGTTTCGATTATTCTTTGGCAGCATAAAATGTAGATATTGTGCCAAACGTTTGACTGCTTTGACTTTCTACCAATCGTTTTTCAGCAGATCTGAAACAAGGAGGCCAGTGTTAAAAAGATCTCTTATCTGCATGTTGTGTTGGACTAAGATAGGGAATGTGCCAATTCTTTTTGTTAGCTATGATATGATTGTTCCCCGGGATAGAGCTGACACAATGCATAAGGTCAAGGAAATGTGGAAGATTCATACATTTACTGTAGGCAGCACATTCAAATTTAGATTTTCATACATTGGTAACAGGGGCGTTCCTACAGAGGAGAGGGCCTGTGTGCAACTGCGGGTGGGACCCCTTCTCTGAATGGCGCTGTAGACTCCGGCATTGTGCCGGAGTCTACTGCGCAGGCACAGGCCTCTGGAAACATGGCACCCGCCATGATTCAGAGACCAATCATGCGCGGTGGCTATTTTGGACTCCAGAATCGTAAGTAGTAAAATGGGTGCAGTGTGTGCAGTGTGGGCCCACCCAGGGTCCCGTGTGCACTGCACACATTGCACCCTTTATAGAAACATCAATGATTGGTAACATTTACAATGCTGTAAGTCCAGCAGATAGTACCACCACATATATTAAACAACAACAACAAAAATGAATAAAACTTGTGAGTGAGTGCTGAATGTATTTGTATTGGACAGGAGTAATTGTAGGCCCAGCACTCTCATTACCAACTTCTGGCCAGTGGATCAGAAATTAATAAGGAAAGGGACTAGGAAATTAGTAATTTTGGCCCCCATTTATCAAACCGTGGACAGTGATAAATAGTGCGGTGATAAAGCACCAACCAATCAGCTCCTAACTTCCATGTTACAGGCTGGGTTTGAATAATGACAGTTAGCTGCTCATTGGTGGGTTCTTTAGCACCATGCTATTTTTCATTCTCCATGGTTTGATAAATCTGGGCCTCTATGTCTAGCTGTCCTTCCACTACCAATGTGTTTGAGAAGTGTCTAATGCCCTTGAAGAAGTTCTTGCTGGATGTACTTGTAGCAGCAGGATGCTGGAGTTATTAAAAAAAAAATCCCCTCATGGACCTCTGGGATATCTTCTCAGCTTCACCCGGAGCAGTGTTGGCCATGCAAGGGAGATTTAGGGGTTTATTTACTAAGCCTTGGATGAAGATAAAGTGGACAGAGATAAAGTACCAACCAACCAGCTCCTGTCATTTTTCCAACACAGCCTGTGACACGGCAGTTAGGAGCTGATTGGCTGGTACTTTATCTATATCCAAGGCTTAGTAACTAGACCCCTGTATTACTAATAGGCTGAATCTGGGGGCTTTATCGGTCCACACTGGGAATTGTGGTATATATGGTTACATTTAGTGGCCCTCTCTGATAGCTGGTTGGCAGAAAAGTATGACTTCTTAAGGCTAGTGAAAAATCATAAATAAAATAAAGTAAAATAACACATAATTGAGGAGTCCACCAGATACATTGAAAAGAAAAGGTTTTTGATTGGTTGAATTGCTTCTCCAATCAGATGCATGAGACGTAGTGGGGTAAATTTGCATATTTATTTTAAAGAAATTGATTAGTTAAAGCCTTAAACCAGTCACCTCTACTTAAAGCAATCAGCACAGTCGCTAAGTAGCGCTGTGGTTGGTCAGTTTGTACACCGTGCTGCAGGTCGCCATACAATGATTGTATCTGCATGGAGAGTGTATGTAATGAAGCTAGAGTTCAGTGGAACGATGTCTGTTACACAGGAATACTCAGGATGTGTCTTTGTTGCCACCTCTTCGGGATCCTTCATTAGAAACCAGCACACCAGGCTGTCTTGTCATTAGTAGAAACTCCATATTTTATTTTGTAAACCAAATGCAATCTAGCACACAGTCACCTAAGTAAGGTACACAGGGTTTTCTTTTGCCTTTTACCCTTTTGAGGATTTTACTTTTAATTGTATTTTTTTTTTTTTTTATGATGCTGCTGATGTTGAACCGCAAGCCTTAGCATTACTGGGTAAACTATAAAGTAACTGCTTACAACAGAACTTGTACAGTAGTTCTACAGCAGCTGGATTGCCTGATTCTACCGATCCCCCGGTAACACATGGGAAAGGGCCGGACTGGCCCACAGGTGTACCAGGGAAACCACCGGTAGGCCCCACTGCCTGAGGGCCCACTCCTTCCTCTAGGGATCAGGTTCCAGACTGTGCACTTGTATTATACATGGTAGATATGTTGCATTACACTGCACTAGACTATTGTGCATTTCACACCCCCTTTGTAGGCTGGTCTCAAACCTAAGTATGGGCCCTGTCACTGCATTCCCCGGTGGGCCCTTCATACCCCAGTCCGACACTGGATAGCGAGAACTCAATGGCACCAGGTTGAAAGTCTGCCAAGCTCCCTACACAGCAACAGGGTGGCACAAGTAGAATACCCAGCACTAGGCAAGGGGCACAATTTTATATCACCCCTATAGCACCTTCAACATGATTGAATTAACTTTAAAACCTCTTAGGGGTAAATTTACTAAGATTGGAGTTCTATACCCATAGCAAACAATCAGATTCTACTTCTCATTTAGCTAGCCCCTTCTAGAAGATAATACATGGAATGTGATTGGTTGCTATGGGCAACATCCCATCTTAACTAGAACTCCCATTTTAGTAAATTTACCCCTTAATCTCAAATGAAGCTCCGTATTCTGTACATTGCAGCCCAGTGGCTACTGTATCTACATGTTGTGGCATCATGTTGTAACATGCCCAGATTTTCAAACAAAGCACTGGATGTTGATAACGTAAAAGTAGATGATCAATGCTAATAATGAGCACTAGTTACACTGCAAGTCTTTTATGAACAACAAAAAGTAACAGGCCTCCTTTTGGATCCCATTTGTGTAAGTACACGGCCCCATTTGAGCCATTTTCTGGATGGATGAAAGTTCTCAGTTGTTATTGGGTCATGCTCTGAGACTACCCCAAGGCTATGTGGACTGCACTGGCCTTTGCCACTGCTTTGTATTTGAGAAATGGCCGGGGCAGCATTTGGTGGTTGTGTACATACCTATACTTTGGGCAGTACGGATGGTGTAATGGTTAGCATTACTGCCTCACAGCACTGAGGTCATGGGTTCAATTCCCACCATGGCTCTAACTGTGTGGAGTTTGTATATTCTCCCCATACTTGCGTGGGTTTCCTCCGGGTACTCCGGTTTCCTCCCACAATCCAAAAAAATACTGGTAGGTTAACTGGCTCCCAACAAAATTAACCCTAGTGAATGTGTGTACATGTGGTAGGGAACATAGATTGTAAGCTCCACTGGGGCAGGGACTAATGTGAATGGGCAAATATTCTCTGTACAGCGCTGCGGAATATGTGTGCGCTATACAAATAACTGGTAATAATAATACTTGTGTAATTGCATCTAGTTTTAGGAAGAAGTGCATGGATTTGTGGGCCAAAATGTCAGTATCTCGAAGGTGAAAAAGCTGGCACAACCACTTCGAAGGAATTCATCAGATCAAAGACATTATTTGTTACGTGTGAATGACTCCACGAGTGTGCTTGGCTTTGCACTGAAGTGTAGAAACAAGTTTTCCTTTTGTGGCACTGATTATATAAAAGAGATAAAGTGAAGGAGAGAATGCATTCACAAGAGCGTACCCTGCTATGTGAGAGGGCACACATACACTACTGTCTAGCAAAAGAAATTGAATTATACAGTAGAATGACCTAAAGTATAAGGGACAAGGTCCTGAGATCAGGGTTCATCCCTATATTTCCAGTGGGAAATCCAGCTGGAAGGCTATTTCTAGGCATTGTTCTAACAATGTATCAACAAGCTGCAAACACACAAAACACATGTAACAGACATATGAATCCCGTCATCTTATGGTTCATTTTAGCCATAGCCAATGATAAAGTGAACAGTAGTTTAGGAGAAAAAGTTAAATGTTTAAAAGAACATAAGGGTGGACATAAAGGATTAGTTGATTGGACTTTGTAGTGAGAGTTTGCATAATGTAAATTTTCTAAGCTAAACATCATCTCAAAAACGTAGACACAGATTGACTATCCAGAGACTATTTAACGAACATGCACCTTGAAATGCGATTGGTTAACAAAAAATTTGCAAATACATAGATGCATTGCAGATCTACAGATGTTGTAGTTATAACCCTATGGGAGGGAATTCAACTGCCCACGGGAATTTTTGGACCGGTAAAAACGTGACTTTACTGCATTTTTTTGGTTGGCCAATCCAATAAGAGCCCATTTTTACCGCCCAAAAAATTACCTGTTTTACGGGTGAAAACACATAGGATCCATGATAAGTTCACAGACCTACAGTATGTGTTTTCGCTGCCGCGGTAACAGGGCACTTATCTAGGATTTGTTTGGGGACCTCAGCAAGTCCCGAAAAATATCCCTGATAAGTGCCGCTGTCGGGCTGCATTCGGAGCTAATTGGATAGCCCTGGGGGATCAATTAGCCCGCGGGAAAATGAATTGCCCTCTAAATGTCTTGTATGATTAAACATTCCACATAAGAGACTGTCATGCTGTTCTATAGGACAGATTCAATGATGCTGTAAGCCAGTGAAACGGATCTCGGTGGCTTCCTCATGTTATCTGTAAAATTTTAATTCTGATTGCTACCTATGATGCCGAGAACAGATTCTGCCAACTGTAACCAGAAGATAGGCGGCAGTGTGAGCTGCCAACCTCAGCTTGTGTTGATTTGAGTCTGCCCCTAAATGTATTGGGCATATAGTTACATACATATAACACCATATACTCTTACCCCATATTGCCATGAAAATAGCAAAGAACACTGTGCCTCCATTGTCAAATAAGTGAGTGACCTGTAAACAGAAACACAAATTATATATTAGCATCTCCTGTGTTCTTAATATACTGTATAAACATATTTTTGCATTGAAAGTATTGATAGGTGCACTTAAATATGTACTGTACAATCATCTAATTTCTCAGTAACAAGCTGTTCTTGCAGACATAATACTTTCTATACAGTAAAGTTTCTTCCTTTGTAATGATTGTTTAGTTCTAGATAGACTTCATATTACTTTGAAAGGTATAATTTGTTCTAAACCTTTCCAAAGACTTTTAAGAGAACAACATCATTTACTTACAGGAAATTGATTCTCAGACTTTCTTACCCTAGTTCTATCCAGAGCTGGCCCTAACCAATATGATGCCCTAGGCAAGATTTTGGCTGGTGCCCCCTAGCACCGCCGATAGTTCTGCAGCAGATGCCTGGCATGAGTCAGCTGGCAGCTCTGCTAGTGTTGGGCGCCTTTTGTTTATGAAAATGCATCTTATTTGCATTACTATGTGGCTAGGATGCACAAGCAGCTTCTGTTGATTAAAATGATATGCAGCATGCTTATATTCTGTGTGCGACTGCGGCTGTATCTGCATACGAAATGCTACATTACAGGAATACACTACAATGTAGCATTTCGTATGCAGATACAGCCACAGTCACACACAGAATATAGGCATGCCACATATCATTTTAATCAGCAGAAGCTGCTGGTGCCCCTAAGCATACCAAATGCCGTAGGCATTTGCCTAGTTTGCCTATACCTAAGGCCGGCTCTGGTTCTATCAGCAATAACAAAAGAGAAAATACATGAAATACTCAGATCATGGCAGTTGGGAGATACTTTTTAGCTTAATAACTCTATATGGGTTATTGCCTAGTGACCGCATCGGGAGAAAGTCACAACACTAAAAATCTTTAGCAATATTTTAAGAACACTGCATTTTTGTTATTATTGGAAGATATCACCCTAAATGTTTCCTGGACAGCTTGTCTGGCATGGTCGCTTCAGATGCTACCAGACTGGGGTATCAAGATGTGCTGTTCAAGCTCTTTTGAAGAAGCACAAAGAAAGGGGCAACATTGAGGAACATAGACACAGTGGTCTGCAGAGCAAACTAAGGGGGACATGTACTAAGCAGTGATAAAAGTGGAGAAGTGAGCCAGTGGAGAAGTTGCCAATGGCAACCAATCAGCATTGACGTAACATATATAATTTGCATACTATAAAAATGTACAGAGCAGCTGATTGGTTGCCATGGGCAACTTCTCCACTGGCTCACTCCTCCACGCTTATCACTGCTTAGTACACGTCCCCCTCAGTGCATCAATTGAAAGACACATCATGCTTACTTCCCTTCAAAATCGGAAGATGTTCAGCAGTGCCTTCAGCTCAGAATTGCCAGAAACCAGTGGCACCCAGGTACACACATCTACTGCTTGGAGAAGTCTGGCAAGAAGTGGTTTTCATGGAACAGTTGCGGCCAAAAAGCCATACCTTCGATGTGGGAACAAGGTCAAGCGACTCAACTACGCATGAAAACATAGGAACTTGGATGCAGAAAAATGGCAGCAGGTGCTCTGGACTGATGAGTCACAATTAGAAATACTGTATTTGACTGTAACAAAAAGCAGTTTGTTCACCGAAGGACTGGAGAGTGGTACAATAATGAGTGTCTGCACGTAACAAAAAAGCATGGTGGAGGTTCCTTGCAAGTTTAGGACTGCATTTCAGCAAATGGAGTTGGGGATTTGGTCAGGATTAATAGTGTCCTCAAAAGGGACGTGCAGTCAGGGGAGGCAGGGGAGGCAGTGCCTCCCCTGTCATAATCATTAAAATAATATAAAGAAAATACTTATGACACATATTCTGTGTCATAAGTATATGCATTAGGCTTTATATTATTTTAATGATTCTTGGTGTCCAAATATTCTTTTTAATTGAGTTTAGGAGGCACCGCTGTCAGTGCCTCCCGCTGTCAGTGCAAAGGACAGGAAGCGGGGAGGCAGGACCAAGAATTGGGCTGTAAAAGCCCATTCAAAAATGCAGCTGAAGCGGCACTTCGTGGAAGTGCTGCTTTGACAGGGGAGTGGCAGGAGCATGCTTTCAACCCATAGCACGCCCCTGTAGCTAACACTGACCAGCAGCAGCGGTGGAGCGGGAAGCTGCTGGCTGCCCATCAGCCGTCAGCCCGGAATCAGCAGAGCGGGAGGGGAGCTGTCCCGGAGTCTCTGTCCTGTCGCTGCAAGGGTTGTGAGGAGCGCCTTCCCCTTGTCCCTCCGCCGCCGCCGTCCCCAAGGTCCGCCGCCGCCGTCCCCGAGTCCCGCCGCCGCCGTCCCTGCTCAGCCCCTGAGACCAGCTCCCTGCTGCCGCTGGCTGTCTTCCGCTCTAAGGGGCTCTGAAGCGTCGCAGCAGCTGACAGGATCTGCGTCCTGTGGATGGTGGATCGTGGCCCCCCAAGGCGAGTACCAAACAAACACACACACACACACACACACACACACACACACACTCTCGTCTGCTGATGTAATGTGTAAGAAAAATAAAAAAGGGGAATCTGTCTGCTGTAATGTGTAAAAAAGGGGGGCTCTGTCTGCCGTAATGTGTAAAAAGAGGACGTTGTCTGCCGTAATGTGTAAAAAAGGGACGCTGTCTGCCGTAATGTGTAAAAAAGTGGACACTGTCTGCTGTAATGTGTAAAAAAGGGACGCTGTCTGCCGTAATGTGTAAAAAAGGGGGGCGCTGTCTGCCGTAATGTGTAAAAAAGGGACGCTGTCTGCCGTAATGTGTAAAAAAGGGGATGCTGTCTGCCGTAATGTGTAAAAAATGGGGGCGCTGTCTGCCGTAATGTGTAAAAAAGGACGCTGTCTGCCGTAATGTGTAAAAAAGGGGACGATGTCTGCCGTAATGTGTAAAAAAGGGGACGCTGTCTGCTGTAATGTGTAAAAAAGGGACGCTGTCTGCCGTAATGTGTAAAAAAGGGGGGCGCTGTCTGCCGTAATGTGTAAAAAAGGGACGCTGTCTGCCGTAATGTGTAAAAAAGGGGACGCTGTCTGCTGTAATGTGTAAAAAAAGGGGATGCTGTCTGCCGTAATGTGTAAAAAATGGCGGCGCTGTCTGCCGTAATGTGTAAAAAGAGGACGTTGTCTGCTGTAATGTGTAAAAAAGGACGCTGTCTGCCGTAATGTGTAAAAAAGGGGACGCTGTCTGCCGTAATGTGTAAAAAAGGGGACGCTGTCTGCCGTAATGTGTAAAAAAGGGGACGCTGTCTGTCGTAATGTGTAAAAAAGGGACGCTGTCTGCCGTAATGTGTAAAAAGGGGTACCTAACTCTGATCCCAAATCCCCCAACTATTTCAACTCACGGGCTACCTAAAACACATATTTTTTATTTTTTTTAATGTTTAAATAAAAAAATAGAAGTAGGCAGGCACTGTCAGCCTACTTCGATGACATCACAAGTGGCGGTAAGTTTCATCACCGGACTTTGCGGATTATTATGGCTGCAGTGCCTCACCAGCCAATGACCTCACCGCACGCTACTGGTCCTCAATGCTGAGAAATACAGGCCAGTACTTCTCTATAATGCAGTACCATCAGGGAGGCGCCTAAATGGCTTTAAAGCAACACAGCAACGACCCCAAACATACAGCCAATGTCATTAAGAACTATCTTCAGCATCAAGAAGAACAAGGAGACCTGAAAGTGATGATATGGCCCCCACAGAGCCCTGATCTCAACATCATAGAGTCTGTCTGGGATTACATGAAGAGGCAGAAGTATCTGAGCAAGCCTAAATCCACAGAAGATCTGTGGTTAGTTCTCCAAGATGTTTGGAACAACCTCCCTGCTAAGTTCCTGCACAAACTGTGTGCAAGTGTACCTAGAAGAAATTATGCTGTTTTGAAGGCAAAGGATGGTCACATAAATTATCTCCTCATCTGACCTCCATCAAACCTTCTAAAAAAGCACACGTGTAGAAGCTGCCCAAGGCAACCAATCAGATTCTAGCTATTATTTTATATAATATATTGATAAAAGAAAGCTTGATTTAATTTTTTAATACAGGTTGAGTAGCCCTTATCCAAAATGCTTGGGACCAGAAGTATTTTGGATATCAGATTTTTCCGTATTTTGGAATAATTGCATACCATATCGATGGGACCTAAGTCTAATCACAGAATGCATTTATGCATTTATGTTTCATATACACCTTATACACACAGCCTGAAGGTCATGTAATACTTTAATAACATTGTGTATTAAACAAAGTTTTGTGTACATTGAGCCATCAGAACACAAAGGTTTCACTATATCAGTCTCACTCAAAAAATTCTGTATTTCGGAATATTCCGTATTTTGGAATATTTGGATATGGGATACTCAACCTGTATATCAATATTTCAACACTGTTGTCTATATTCAGTAAGTAATATGATTTTTTTTTTGTATATATTTATATCATGCTCCCTAAAACGTTAATTAAGGAAGTGGAGTATAGACACTTTTCCCTTCCCAGACTATACATATAATAGTGATGTGCACCGGAAATTTTTCGGGTTTTGTGTTTTGGTTTTGGATTCGGTTCCGCGGCCGTGTTTTGGATTCGGACGCGTTTTGGCAAAACCTCCCTGAAATGTTTTTGTCGGATTCGGGTGTGTTTTGGATTCGGGTGTTTTTTTTTACAAAAAACCCTCAAAAACAGCTTAAATCATAGAATTTGGGGTTCATTTTGATCCCATAGTATTATTAACCTCAATAACCATAATTTCCACTCATTTTCAGTCTATTCTGAACACCTCACAATATTATTTTTTGTCCTAAAAATTGCACCGAGATCGCTGGATGGCTAAGCTAAGCGACACAAGTGGCCGACACAAACACCTGGCCCATCTAGGAGTGGCACTGCAGTGTCAGACAGGATGGCACTTCAAAAAAATAGTCCCCAAACAGCACATGATGCAAAGAAAAAAAGAGGTGCACCAAGGTCACTGGATGGCTAAGCTAAGCGACACAAGTGGCCGACACAAACACCAGGCCCATCTAGGAGTGGCACTGAAGTGTCAGGCAGGATGGCACTTCAAAAAAATAGTCCCCAAACAGCACATGATGCAAAGAAAAAAAAAGAGGCGCACCAAGGTCGCTGTGTGACTAAGCTAAGCGACATAAGTGGCCAACACAAACACCTGGCCCATCTAGGAGTGGCACTGCAGTGTCAGGCAGGATGGCACTTCAAAAAAATTGTTCCCAAACAGCACATGATGCAAAGAAAAAAAAGAGGCGCACCAAGGTCGCTGTGTGACTAAGCTAAGCGACACAAGTGGTCGACACAAACACCTGGCCCATCTAGGAGTGGCACTGCAGTGTCAGACAGGATGGCACTTAAAACAAATTGTCCCCAAACAGCACATGATGCAAAGAAAAAAAGAGGCGCACCAAGGTCGCTGTGTGACTAAGCTAAGCGACACAAGTGGCCGACACAAACACCTGGCCCATCTAGGAGGGGCACTGCAGTGTCAGGCAGGATGGCACTTCAAAAAAATTGTCCCCAAACAGCACATGATGCAAAGAAAAAAAGAGGCGCACCAAGGTCGCTGTGTGACTAAGCTAAGCGACACAAGTGGCTGACACAAACACCTGGCCCATCTAGGAGTGGCACTGCAGTGTCAGGCAGGATGGCACTTCAAAAAAATTGTCCCCAAACAGCACATGATGCAAAGAAAAAAAGAGGCGCATCAAGGTCGCTGTGTGACTAAGCTAAGCGACACAAGTGGCCGACACAAACACCTGGCCCATCTAGGAGTGGCACTGCAGTGTCAGACAGGATGGCACTTCAAAAAAATTGTCCCCAAACAGCACATGATGCAAAGAAAAATGAAAGAAAAAAGAGGCGCAAGATGGAATTGTCCTTGGGCCCTCCCACCCACCCTTATGTTGTATAAACAGGACATGCACACTTTAACGAACCCATCATTTCAGCGACAGGGTCTGCCACACGACTGTGACTGAAATGACTGGTTGGTTTGGGCCCCCACCAAAAAAGAAGCAATCAATCTCTCCTTGCACAAACTGGCTCTACAGAGGCAAGATGTCCACCTCATCATCATCCTCCGATTCCTCACCCCTTTCACTGTGTACATCCCCCTCCTCACAGATTATTAATTCGTCCCCACTGGAATCCACCATCTCAGGTCCCTGTATACTTTCTGGAGGCAATTGCTGGTGAATGTCTCCACGGAGGAATTGATTATAATTCATTTTGATGAACATCATCTTCTCCACATTTTCTGGAAGTAACCTCGTACGCCGATTGCTGACAAGGTGAGCGGCTGCACTAAACACTCTTTCGGAGTACACACTGGAGGGTGGGTAACTTAGGTAAAATGCAGCCAGTTTGTGCAAGGGCCTCCAAATTGCCTCTTTTTCCTGCCAGTATACGTACGGACTGTCTGACGTGCCTACTTGGATGCGGTCACTCATATAATCCTCCACCATTCTTTCAATGGTAACAGAATCATATGCAGTGACAGTAGACGACATGTCAGTAATCGTTGCCAGGTCCTTTAGTCCGGACCAGATGTCAGCACTCGCTCCAGACTGCCCTGCATCACCTCCAGCGGGTGGGCTTGGAATTCTTAGCCTTTTCCTTGCACCCCCAGTTGCTGGAGAATGTGAAGGAGGAGCTGTTGACGGGTCACGTTCCGCTTGACTTGACAATTTTCTCACCAGCAGGTCTTTGAACCTCTGCAGACTTGTGTCTGCCGGAAAGAGAGATAAAACGTAGGTTTTAAATCTAGGATCGAGCACGGTGGCCAAAATGTAGTGCTCTGATTTCAACAGATTGACCACCTGTGAATCCTGGTTAAGCGAATTAAGGGCTCCATCCACAAGTCCCACATGCCTAGCGGAATCGCTCTGTTTTAGCTCCTCCTTCAATGTCTCCAGCTTCTTCTGCAAAAGCCTGATGAGGGGAATGACCTGACTCAGGCTGGTAGTGTCTGAACTGACTTCACGTGTGGCAAGTTCAAAGGGTTGCAGAACCTTGCACAACGTTGAAATCATTCTCCACTGCGCTTGAATCAGCTGCATTCCCCCTCCTTTGCCTATATCGTGGGCAGATGTATAGGCTTGAATGGCCTTTTGCTGCTCCTCCATCCTCTGAAGCATATAGAGGGTTGAATTCCACCTCGTTACCACCTCTTGCTTCAGATGATGGCAGCTCAGGTTCAGGAGTGTTTGGTGGTGCTCCAGTCTTCGGCACGCGGTGGCTGAATGCCGAAAGTGGCAATTCTTCGGGCCACCGACAGCATCTCTTGCACACCCCTGCCGTTTTTTAAATAATTCTGCACCACCAAATTCAATGTATGTGCAAAACATGGGACGTGCTGGAATTTGCCCAGATGTAATGCATGCACAATATTGCTGGCATTGTCCGATGTCACAAATCCCCAGGAGAGTCCAATTGGGGTAAGCCATTCTGCGATGATGTTCCTCAGTTTCCGTAAGAGGTTGTCAGCTGTGTGCCTCTTATGGAAAGCGGTGATACAAAGCGTAGCCTGCCTAGGAACGAGTTGGCGTTTGCGAGATGCTGCTACTGGTGCCGCCGCTGCTGTTTTTGCTGCGGGAGGCAATACATCTACCCAGTGGGCTGTCACAGTCATATAGTCCTGAGTCTGCCCTGCTCCACTTGTCCACATGTCCGTGGTTAAGTGGACATTGGGTACAACTGCATTTTTTAGGACACTGGTGACTCTTTTTCTGAGGTCTGTGTACATTTTCGGTATCGCCTGCCTAGAGAAATGGAACCTAGATGGTATTTGGTACAGGGGACACAGTACCTCAATCAAGTCTCTAGTTGCCTCTGAATTAACGGTGGATACCGGAACCACGTTTCTCACCACCAAGGCTGACAAGACCTGAGTTATCCGCTTTGCAGCAGGATGACTGCTGTGATATTTCATCTTCCTCGCAAACGACTGTTGGACAGTCAATTGCTTACTGGAAGTAGTACAAGTGGTCTTCCGACTTCCCCTCTGGGATGACGATCGACTCCCAGCAGCAACAACAGCAGCGCCAGCAGCAGTAGGCGTTACACTCAAGGATGCATCGGAGGAATCCCAGGCAGGAGAGGACTCGTCAGACTTGCCAGTGACATGGCCTGCAGGACTATTGGCTTTCCTGTGTAAGGTGGAAATTGACACTGAGGGAGTTGGTGGTGTGGTTTGCAGGAGCTTGGTTACAAGAGGAAGGGATTTAGTGGTCAGTGGACTGCTTCCTCTGTCATCCAAAGTTTTTGAACTTGTCACTGACTTCTGATGAATGCGGACCAGGTGACGTATAAGGGAGGATGTTCCTAGGTGGTTAACGTCCTTACCCCTACTTATTACAGCTTGACAAAGGCAACACACGGCTTGACACCTGTTGTCCGCATTTGTGTTGAAATAATTCCACACCAAAGAGCTGATTTTTTTATGTATTTTGACCAGGCATGTCAATGGCCGTATTCGTCCCACGGACAACAGGTGTCTCCCTGGGTGTCTGACTTAAACAAACCACCTCACCATCAGAATCCTCCTTGTCAATTTCCACCCCAGCGCCAGCAACACCCATATCCTCATCCTGGTGTACTTTAACAGTGACATCTTCAATTTGACTATCAGGAACTGGACTGCAGGTGCTTCTTCCAGCACTTGCAGGGGGCGTGCAAATGGTGGAAGGCTCAAGCTCTTCCCGTCCAGTGTTGGGAAGGTCAGGCATCGCTACCGACACAATTGGACTCTCCTTGGGGATTTGTGATTTAGAAGAACGTACAGTTCTTTGCTGTGCTTTTGCCAGCTTAAGTCTTTTCATTTTTCTAGCGAGAGGATGAGTGCTTCCATCCTCATGTGAACCTGAAATACTAGCCATGGACATAGGCCATGGCCTCAGCCGTTCCTTGCCACTCCGTGTCGTAAATGGCATATTGGCAAGTTTACGCTTCTCATCAGACGCTTTCAATTTTGATTTTTGGGTCATTTTACTGAACTTTTGTTTTTTGGATTATACATGCTCTCTACTATGACATTGGGCATCGGCCTTGGCAGACGACGTTGATGGCATTTCATCGTCTCGGCCATGACTAGTGGCAGCATCTTCAGCACGAGGTGGAAGTGGATCTTGATCTTTCACTATTTTAACCTCCACATTTTTGTTCTCCATTTTTTAATGTGTGGAATTATATGCCAGTATCAATAGCAATGGCCTACTACTATATATACTGCGCACAACTGAAATGCACCACAGGTATGGATGGATAGTATACTTAAGGACACAGAGGTAGGTAGAGCAGTGGCCTTCCGTACCGTACTGCTATATATACTGGTGGTCACTGTCGGCAAAACTCTGCACTGTACTCATCCTATATAATACAGCTGCTCCCCAGTCCCCACAATTAAGCAGTGTGAGCACAGATATATGCAGCACACTGAGCACAGATATGGAGTGTTTTTCAGGCAGACAACGTATACTGGTGGTCACTGGTCAGCAAAACTCTGCACTGTACTCCTCCTATATAATATACTGGTGGTCCCCAGTGCCCACAATCAAGCAGTGTGAGCACAGATATATGCAGCACACTGAGCACAGATATGGAGTGTTTTTCAGGCAGACAACGTATACTGGTGGTCACTGTCAGCAAAACTCTGCACTGTACTCCTCCTATATAATATACTGGTGGTCCCCAGTGCCCACAATCAAGCAGTGTGAGCACAGATATATGCAGCACACTGAGCACAGATATGGAGTGTTTTTCAGGCAGACAACGTATACTGGTGGTCACTGTCAGCAAAACTCTGCACTGTACTCCTCCTATATAATACAGCTGCTCCCCAGTCCCCACAATTAAGCAGTGTAAGCACAGATATATGCAGCACACTGACCACAGATATGGAGTGTTTTTCAGGCAGACAACGTATACTGGTGGTCACTGGTCAGCAAAACTCTGCACTGTACTCCTCCTATATAATATACTGGTGGTCCCCAGTGCCCACAATAAAGCAGTGTGAGCACAGATATATGCAGCACACTGAGCACAGATATGGAGTGTTTTTCAGGCAGACAACGTGTACTGGTGGTCACTGTCAGCAAAACTCTGCACTGTACTCCTCCTATATAATACAGCTGCTCCCCAGTCCCCACAATTAAGCAGTGTGAGCACAGATATATGCAGCACACTGAGCACAGATATGGAGTGTTTTTCAGGCAGACAACGTATACTGGTGGTCACTGGTCAGCAAAACTCTGCACTGCACTCCTCCTATATAATATACTGGTGGTCCCCAGTGCCCACAATAAAGCAGTGTGAGCACAGATATATGCAGCACACTGAGCACAGATATGGAGTGTTTTTCAGGCAGACAACGTATACTGGTGGTCACTGTCAGCAAAACTCTGCACTGTACTCCTCCTATATAATACAGCTGCTCCCCAGTCCCCACAATTAAGCAATTAGCACAAATATTATTAATAAACGGAGAGGACGCCAGCCACGTCCTCTCCCTAACATTTCCAATGCACGAGTGAAAATGGCGGCGATGCGCGGCTGCTTATATAGAATCCGAATCTCGCGAGAATCCGACAGCGGGATGATGACGTTCGGGCACGCTCGGGTTAACCGAGCCATACGGGAGAATCCGAGTATGCCTCGGACCCGTGTAAAATGGGTGAAGTTCGGGGGGGTTCGGTTTCCGAGAGAACCGAACCCGCTCATCACTAACATATAATATAATAATGTGGCATGTCTTAAGTCATCCAGGTTTTAACATGTACATACATTACCTTCATGTCACTGTGTAAGAGGAATTCTATTAATGGACTAAATTCATTACCATAATTACCCATTTAATAGAGTGCATTAATAGCACAAATTCCACTACTTCATTACTTGTAAGAAGGAAGCCTTCATAGCACGGCAGTGACAATTCTCATATGTACATACATACAGCAGGTTTGACACCTTTTGCATATGGGATCACTGGTTCCTGTGATGATACACAGTGCACAAAGGGTAAATTTACTAAGGTGAGAGGTTTTTGTAGAACTGGTGATATTGCCCATAGCAATCGATCAGATTCTACTTAACATTTATCTAGCTGCTTCTAGAAGATAATAGATAGAATCTGATTGGTTGCTATGGGCAATATCACCAGTTCTAAAAAAAAACTCTCACCTTAGTAAATTTACCCCAAAATATCCATAGCCTATGCACCACAAAGGATAACAGTGCATGGGGAGCTGAAGGTCTATCTATTGTTCCCTACAAACACTTTTCTGTATTGCAGCTGCTTTATTCACAGTGATCAATGATGTCTAATGCAAGAAAGGTTAATGCTGTGCCTAGGGCTGGTAACCATTCTGCAAAGCACTTATAGAGCTAAAACAGGCCACGTATACTAACCCACTGGCATAGCTATAATGGGTGCATGGGTATTGGGGACTCCATACACCGTACACCCTGCACCCATTTAACTACACTAACCTCTCCGTCGGCCCGGCGCTGACTGCACAGCAGCAAATATCACATAGAAAACTGTAGCAAGGGCCAGTGTACTTGTGCGGTCACTGGCCCTGCTACTAGCCTGCGCGACCCTCCTCACCTGGGACGGCCCGGCGCCGTCCCAAGTGGCCGGAGGTAGCGCGGGCTTCGGGCGGTGCTGGGGACCGGATCTGGTCCGGTCTCCACCTGCCCCGCTCAATGCAGAGTTCGGCAGCGGGCGTGGGGGCGGCGGCGCATATCCACCGCCGCTCCACGCGGGTGTTGGCGGCGGGCCTGCATCCTCCGGGACGCAGACCCCGCCCATCGCCGCCCGGCACTTTGAATTTGGCACCAGTCGCGAGCCAATCACGGCTCACGAGCTGGCAGCCAATCAGGAGTGGCGGCGGCGAGCCAATCCCGGCTCGCCGCGTCATAGCCCCGCCCCCCGGCACTGGCTTGTATTAGCCAGCGCCGGGCGCGGGAAGTCTGTTCAGGGACGGAGAAGGAGCGGAGAAGAGCTCCTGAAGATAGAAGAAAGAAGACGGCGTTGGAAGTCCCGGAGGGCGGCGGTAGTTGCAAAAGAGCTGAGACAAGCCGCCGCCCGCCGGGTGAAGTACAAAGAGCCGACACCCGTTGGTGAAGTCGTCGGAAGCCCTGGGCCAGCGGTTTGCAACGCAAAAGAACTTGCACCGGCCACCGCTGCCCAGGTGAAGTCTCCAGGAAGCCCGGAGGTGGTGGGAGCCATCCCGCCTCCGGCGAAGACAACGCGGTGGGCGTGGCCGGACCAGGCTTGGTCCAGCCGGGGCCCTCTGGACGCGTAAGTGCAGAAGCCCCCCCCCCCTCCCCTAGACCACCAGGGATCGGGCATTAGGCCCGTGGGCATAGTCAGGCCCTTCCGGCCTGTGGGCATGAAGTCGGGCCCTCCCGGCGCGTGGATATTTCTGGACGGGCCCTCCTGGCCCGTGGCACCGTTGAGCGGGCATTAGGCCCAAGGGGATAGTCAGGCCACCGGCCTGGGCACCAGTAGGCGGGCACTAGGCCCGTGGGGCAAAGCAGGCACTAGGCCTGAGCAACAGAGGGCGCAAGGCCCCATTACCCCCCAGATAGACAGCCATAGGTAGGGGGCCTCCAGGGCAAGGAAGCCCAACACAATGGTGTGTATCTGAAGTCGGCGTTAGGCCGCAGGTTGCTGAAGCCGGCGTTAGGCCACAGGTTGCTGAAGTCGGCGTTAGGCCGCAGGTTGCTGAAGTCGGCGATAGGCCGCAGGCTGCTGAAGTCGGCGTTAGGCCGCAGGCTGCTGAAGTCGGCATTACGCCACAGGTTGCTGAAGTCGGCATTACGCCGCAGGTTGCTGAAGTCGGCATTACGCCGCAGGTTGCTGAAGTCGGCGCTACGCCGCAGGTTGCTGAAGTCGGCGCTACGCCGCAGGTTCGCGTAAGTTGGCGCTACGCCGCATGTGTGATGAGTTCTCAGTTTTCCCCACAGCCAGGCCCCCATGAAAGGTAGGCTGTCGGAAGTACGCGTTGGTGAGTACCACAAGGTTGAAACAGTATTACGGTGTTGTGCTATAACCTTTGTATAAGTGTCTCTCCGTCATAAAGCGTAAGCAGCGCCACGTTCCGTGGGCTGTGTTGTGTGTTCTCTTACAGGAGCAAAGAAGAAGGGCCAGTCGTCTGGCGGAAGCCGAGTATATAGCTGGCGAGCATAAAGGTGTTTCGTGTGTGTTCGTGGTGTATGTTGCCCCTCCCCCACTTCCCCTTTGGGCGTTTTCGTTCAGGGTCGCCCCTGGTGCGCCGCACCACTACGGGGGCACCCAGTCTGAGGCCACAAGTGCCAATGATGACCCTTCACTGAGCCCAGTGTAGGCCACCCCAGTGTAGTGTGCCCCCCCCCCCCATTCGTTTCAGGTGACCCAGGAAGTCCTTCTCCGTGTCTGAACGTGTGCCAGTATCGTCTGAGCTACCTCGACGGACTGAAGGTGGAGGACGGGAGGCGTGAGGTACGTAGGCCTGGTAAGTGAGCGCGCAAATTCTGTTCTCCAGGGCCCCACCCCCGTGCCTCTTACATTTGGCATAGCCGGCAGGATCTGCGGACGACAGACACGATGTGGAGGACGCCACCAGAACGGATCCACCCCCTGGCATGTGAGGATAGAAGCAACTGGCCCGTCCTCACGTCCGCTGACCTACTACAGGCCGTGCAGCAAGCCGTAAAGCGTAACCGAGAGGAGCGCCGCCAGAAGAAGCGTCAGCAAGCCACCACCGACCCCTACCAGACGGGCCAGCAGACGGAAGAGTACCCCCGGCCACCTGCTGCTAGAGTGGTTGTCGAGACGCAGCCGTTGGTCGCAGGGACCCATAGCGGCGGGCATTACTTCACAACCGAGCCCCCAAGATCAACGATCCCCGTGGAACATAGGGATTGGCCCCGAGAGTGCAGCGACCAAGCCGTCCAATCGGAGGGGCCACACTGGACCCAGCAGAGCTTGGACGAGCCCTGGTGCGCGCTCTGTGGAGAAGTGGACCATGAATCGCCAGATTGCCCACACGCCTCAGCCCGTGCGATTAGGAATTGGCGACAAGGGCAAGCCGAGAGGAAGGGAGCGTCGGACAGGCGCCAGGAGGAGCGTCGGATGCAGGAGGTCAACTGGTCTGCCTGTGACGACTACGACGGCGACCCCAAGGACTGCACCTGGGACGACGACCGGAGCGAAGGGGAGGTAGAGAGATGTACGGGCTGCGGCGATCCCGACCACGAACGGCCTGAGTGCCCCTGGCCTAGGGATGACCTGTCCTCCAGCTGGACCGACCTGGAGAACCCCGACGACGACGGGTGGGAGACTATGTCATTTGATGAGGAGTCCAGTGTCTACGACCAAATTACGGATATCCTTGAAGAATCCAACAACGACGAGTGGGAGACCATGTCATCAGATGAGGAACCCAGTGTTGCTGACCAACCTGCAGACAACCCGGATGACGACGACGGATGGGAGGATATGCCATCCGATGGGGAACCCAGTGTCCTAGAGAGCCGGAACCAGCTCCAGGAGACCACCACCATCACCAAGGAGGGTCTACCACCCACGGTGGTCCCCGAGGGGATAACACCCCCAGGCCAAAGAGGGAAGGTGAGTTTTTCCTCCACAGATGCAAGCGCAGATACACCGGATGGGCCACCTGAACAGGGGCCAACCTCCAAGACAGGTGATGGAGGCCCCGACGCCAGAACCAGGGTGATGGCCAGCTTTGTGGGGACCACAAAGGAAAAAGCCTGGAGGAATGTAGCAAGGGCCAGTGTACTTGTGCGGTCACTGGCCCTGCTACTAGCCTGCGCGACCCTCCTCACCTGGGACGGCCCGGCGCCGTCCCAAGTGGCCGGAGGTAGCGCGGGCTTCGGGCGGTGCTGGGGACCGGATCTGGTCCGGTCTCCACCTGCCCCGCTCAATGCAGAGTTCGGCAGCGGGCGTGGGGGCGGCGGCGCATATCCACTGCCGCTCCACGCGGGTGTTGGCGGCGGGCCTGCATCCTCCGGGACGCAGACCCCGCCCATCACCGCCCGGCACTTTGAATTTGGCGCCAGTCGCGAGCCAATCACGGCTCACGAGCTGGCAGCCAATCAGGAGTGGCGGCGGCGAGCCAATCCCGGCTCGCCGCGTCATAGCCCAGCCCCCGGCACTGGCTTGTATTAGCCAGCGCCGGGCACGGGAAGTCTGTTCGGGGACGGAGAAGGAGCGGAGAAGAGCTCCTGAAAATAGAAGAAAGAAGACGGCGTCGGAAGTCCCGGAGGGCGGCGGTAGTTGCAAAAGAGCTGAGACACGCCGCCGCCCGCCGGGTGAAGTACGAAGAGCCGACACCCGTTGGTGAAGTCGTCGGAAGCCCTGGGCCAGCGGTGTGCAACGCAAAAGAGCTTGCACCGGCCACCGCTGCCCAGGTGAAGTCTCCAGGAAGCCCGGAGGTGGTGGGAGCCATCCCGCCTCCGGCGAAGACAACGCGGTGGGCGTGGCCGGACCAGGCTTGGTCCAGCCGGGGCCCTCTGGACGCGTAAGTGCAGAAGCCCCCCCCCCTCCCCTAGACCACCAGGGATCGGGCATTAGGCCCGTGGGCATAGTCAGGCCCTTCCGGCCTGTGGGCATGAAGTCGGGCCCTCCCGGCCCGTGGGTATTTCTGGACGGGCCCTCCTGGCCCGTGGCACCGTTGAGCGGGCATTAGGCCCAAGGGGATAGTCAGGCCACCGGCCAGGGCACCAGTAGGCGGGCACTAGGCCCGTGGGGCAAAGCAGGCACTAGGCCTGAGCAACAGAGGGCGCAAGGCCCCATTACCCCCCAGATAGACAGCCATAGGTAGGGGGCCTCCAGGGCAAGGAAGCCCAACACAATGGTGTGTATCTGAAGTCGGCGTTAGGCCGCAGGTTGCTGAAGTCGGCATTAGGCCGCAGGTTGCTGAAGTCGGCGTTAGGCTGCAGGTTGCTGAAGTCGGCGATAGGCCGCAGGCTGCTGAAGTCGGCGTTAGGCCGCAGGTTGCTGAAGTCGGCATTACGCCGCAGGTTGCTGAAGTCGGCATTACGCCGCAGGTTGCTGAAGTCGGCATTACGCCGCAGGTTGCTGAAGTCGGCGCTACGCCGCAGGTTGCTGAAGTCGGTGCTACGCCGCAGGTTCGCGTAAGTTGGCGCTACGCCGCATGTGTGATGAGTTCTCAGTTTTCCCCACAGCCAGGCCCCCATGAAAGGTAGGCTGTCGGAAGTACGCGTTGGTGAGTACCACAAGGTTGAAACAGTATTACGGTGTTGTGCTATAACCTTTGTATAAGTGTCTCTCCGTCATAAAGCGTAAGCAGCGCCACGTTCCGTGGGCTATGTTGTGTGTTCTCTTACAGGAGCAAAGAAGAAGGGCCAGCCGTCTGGCGGAAGCCGAGTATATAGCTGGTGAGCATAAAGGTGTTTCGTGTGTGTTCGTGGTGTATGTTGCCCCTCCCCCACTTCCCCTTTGGGCGTTTTCGTTCAGGGTCGCCCCTGGTGCGCCGCACCACTACGGGGGCACCCAGTCTGAGGCCACAAGTGCCAATGATGACCCTTCACTGAGCCCAGTGTAGGCCACCCCAGTGTAGTGTGCCCCCCCCCCCCATTCGTTTCAGGTGACCCAGGAAGTCCTTCTCCGTGTCTGAACGTGTGCCAGTATCGTCTGAGCTACCTCGACGGACTGAAGGTGGAGGACGGGAGGCGTGAGGTACGTAGGCCTGGTAAGTGAGCACGCAAATTCTGTTCTCCAGGGCCCCACCCCCGTGCCTCTTACAAAACGGCCACTGCGGCTATTTTCTGGTGATTCGCACATGTGCAGTAAATATGTCCCCCAGGATCTCGACGCGAGAGCAATGTTCCCGGAGACCTACTCTGGCACAGAGTCCACTGCACCGCCGGAGAGGAGGGGGCCTAATCGGAGACTGCGCGCAGGCCCCTTTCTCTCTTAGAGTGCCTCTGTACTAACCCTTACTACTTCAAGTTTTACCCTTATAATTAGAAAGTAAACACATGGGAGCAGATTCAATTAGCCGTTGGAACATTGCGCAGCTACTTTTCTGTGCAACTATGGCAGCCTACTGGCTGGTTTATGCTAACGCACATATTACGGTGATTATCCAGACGACTGTAGGCAACTATCATCATTAGCATCTGCTGGAAGCATAAGATCCATCTAAAGCAGCCATCCCATGTCCGTCCACACAATGCAAATGAGCATGGCACACATACCCAGGACACTACCACAAGATGTAATAGTCCTGACTGCATGGTTGCCACACAGAAACGCCCATTATACGTATAGGTGGCTCATTCCATCAGCTCTATTCATTTTCAGTCGTTGTGCACATGCGTGATGCGGTCAGCATTACTTTCTATGGCGCTTGTGCAGTTTGCAGATACCCGCACATTTGCACTTGCATCTGTCTCAGACTCAAGCTCACATACTACAAATACTACCTGTATATGGCTTAGCTGCGCTTGTTCTTTATTGCCTCACCTAGAGATACATGAAAAACCCAAGTAAGATTTCCTCCTGTAATTACCCGACCTGTGCAAATCACTGATCCGCTCAGCAGGGGGCATGGTGCAGCACGGTGGGGGGTGATGGGGAGGAGCAGGGGGAGTGGCACGGCACAGAGAGGCGTGATGGGGAGGATCAGGGGCGTGGCCGGGAGATTGCATCATCGTGGCACTGGCCCGGCTGCACTATGCCGAGATTAGTGCATAGTGGAGCAGGGGGCGAGGTCATGATGACGTAAATCGCGTCATCGGCACCCCCGCTGCAAGGGATCTAGGAGTGTTTCTCCTGGGGCATGCGGGGGCTTGGCTGCCAGCCAGGAGACTTGCAAACTTTTCCGGATGGCCGGGAGCGCCACCAGATTTTCGGGAGCTTCCCGTCCATTCCGGGAGAGTACGCAAGTATGAGTCTATATGTCAAAAACTGTGATAATGCCGCGCTAGGTACAACTTTTACTGCAGCGTATAGTGGCGACATATAATTCAGTTATTGTGCTCAATCACATACAGTACCTTGCTCATATTGGAATAGTTGCAACTTGCAAGAAAAAATCCCGCACCTGGAATTTAACTATCAATTGATTTTAATATTGGGAATTGTATATCTAGTTCTTAATGTGCATAGCACATATACATATGAATATTGGGGGTAATTCCAAGTTGATCGCAGCAGGATTTTTGATAGCAATTGGGCAAAACCATGTGCACTGCAGTGGAGGCAGATATAACATGTGCAGAGAGAGTAACATTTGGGTGGGGTGTGTTCAATCTGCAATCTAATTTGCAGTGTAAAAATAAAGCAGCCAGTATTTACCCTGCACAGAAACAAAATAACCCACCCAAATCTAACTCTTTCTGCACATGTTATATCTGCCTCCCCTGCAGTGCACATGGTTTTGCCCAATTGCTAAAAAAAATCCTGCTGCGATCAACTTGGAATTACCCCCCATTGGTGCTACCCACTGATCATATTGGAATAGCCAGAGAAATACATTTGGAATGACTTTTGCTCTGTATACTGTACATATTTATAGGAGAGCACAGTTGACATGGGTATGAAGTTTGGACATGATTCATGTTTGTCAGTAAAGCAAAAAAGCAAACTACTGGGCAAAACCATGATGCACTGTGGGTGGGGCAGATGTAACATGTGCAGAGAGAGTTAGATTTGGGTGGGGTGTGTTCAAACTGAAATCTAAACTGCAGTGTAAAAATAAATCTGTCTAACATATGTGGGTTACATGCAAATGCAGGCAGTGTTTACCCTGCACAGAAAAAAATAAATGTATTTGCTCCCTGTGCATGGCAACATGGTTTGTTTCAGACACAAAGTGACTTGATTTTTTTGCTTTACTTACAAACAGTGTCGGACTGGGGCATGAAGGGCTCACTGGGGGGATGCTGCTGTAGGGAGTAGGGACTAGAGATGAGCGGGTTCGGTTTCTCTGAATCCGAACCCGCCAGAACTTCATGTTTTTTTTCACGGGTCCGAGCGACTCGGATCTTCCCGCCTTGCTCGGTTAACCCGAGCGCGCCCGAACGTCATCATGACGCTGTCGGATTCTCGCGAGGCTCGGATTCTATCGCGAGACTCGGATTCTATATAAGGAGCCGCGCGTCGCCGCCATTTTCACACGTGCATTGAGATTGATAGGGAGAGGACGTGGCTGGCGTCCTCTCCGTTTAGAATAGATTAGAGAGACACTTGATTTACTAATTTTGGGGAGCATTAGGAGTACTCAGTACAGTGCAGAGTTTTGCTGATAGTGACCACCAGTTTTATTTATAATCCGTTCTCTGCCTGAAAAAAGCGATACACAGCACACAGTGACTCAGTCACATACCATATCTGTGTGCACTGCTCAGGCTCAGGCCAGTGTGCTGCATCATCTATTATCATAATATCTATATATAATATTATATATATCTGTCTGACTGCTCAGCTCACACAGCTTATAATTGTGGGGGAGACTGGGGAGCACTACTGCAGTGCCAGTTATAGGTTATAGCAGGAGCCAGGAGTACATAATATATTATATAGTGAGTGACCACCAGACACACAGTGCAGTTTATTTAATATATCCGTTCTCTGCCTGAAAAAAGCGATACACACAGTGACTCAGTCACATACCATATCTGTGTGCACTGCTCAGGCTCAGGCCAGTGTGCTGCATCATCTATATATATTATATATCTGTCTGACTGCTCAGCTCACACAGCTTATAATTGTGGGGGAGACTGGGGAGCACTACTGCAGTGCCAGTTATAGGTTATAGCAGGAGCCAGGAGTACATAATATTATATTAAAATTAAACAGTGCACACTTTTGCTGCAGGAGTGCCACTGCCAGTGTGACTAGTGACCAGTGACCTGACCACCAGTATATATAATATTAGTAGTATACTATCTCTTTATCAACCAGTCTATATTAGCAGCAGACACAGTACAGTGCGGTAGTTCACGGCTGTGGCTACCTCTGTGTCGGCACTCGGCAGCCCGTCCATAATTGTATATACCACCTAACCGTGGTTTTTTTTTCTTTCTTTATACATACATACTAGTTACGAGTATACTATCTCTTTATCAACCAGTCTATATTAGCAGCAGACACAGTACAGTGCGGTAGTTCACGGCTGTGGCTACCTCTGTGTCGGCACTCGGCAGCCCGTCCATAATTGTATATACCACCTAACCGTGGTTTTTTTTTCTTTCTTTATACATACATACTAGTTACGAGTATACTATCTCTTTATCAACCAGTCTATATATTAGCAGCAGACACAGTACAGTGCGGTAGTTCACGGCTGTGGCTACCTCTGTGTCGGCACTCGGCAGCCCGTCCATAATTGTATATACCACCTAACCGTGGTTTTTTTTTCTTTCTTTATACATACATACTAGTTACGAGTATACTATCTCTTTATCAACCAGTCTATATTAGCAGCAGACACAGTACAGTGCGGTAGTTCACGGCTGTGGCTACCTCTGTGTCGGCACTCGGCAGCCCGTCCATAATTGTATATACCACCTAACCGTGGTTTTTTTTTCTTTCTTTATACATACATACTAGTTACGAGTATACTATCTCTTTATCAACCAGTCTATATATTAGCAGCAGACACAGTACAGTGCGGTAGTTCACGGCTGTGGCTACCTCTGTGTCGGCACTCGGCAGCCCGTCCATAATTGTATATACCACCTAACCGTGGTTTTTTTTTCTTTCTTTATACATACATACTAGTTACGAGTATACTATCTCTTTATCAACCAGTCTATATTAGCAGCAGACACAGTACAGTGCGGTAGTTCACGGCTGTGGCTACCTCTGTGTCGGCACTCGGCAGCCCGTCCATAATTGTATATACCACCTAACCGTGGTTTTTTTTTCTTTCTTTATACATACATACTAGTTACGAGTATACTATCTCTTTATCAACCAGTCTATATATTAGCAGCAGACACAGTACAGTGCGGTAGTTCACGGCTGTGGCTACCTCTGTGTCGGCACTCGGCAGCCCGTCCATAATTGTATATACCACCTAACCGTGGTTTTTTTTTCTTTCTTTATACATACATACTAGTTACGAGTATACTATCTCTTTATCAACCAGTCTATATATTAGCAGCAGACACAGTACAGTGCGGTAGTTCACGGCTGTGGCTACCTCTGTGTCGGCACTCGGCAGCCCGTCCATAATTGTATATACCACCTAACCGTGGTTTTTTTTTCTTTCTTTATACATACATACTAGTTACGAGTATACTATCTCTTTATCAACCAGTCTATATATTAGCAGCAGACACAGTACAGTGCGGTAGTTCACGGCTGTGGCTACCTCTGTGTCGGCACTCGGCAGCCCGTCCATAATTGTATATACCACCTAACCGTGGTTTTTTTTTTCTTTCTTTATACATACATACTAGTTACGAGTATACTATCTCTTTATCAACCAGTCTATATATTAGCAGCAGACACAGTACAGTGCGGTAGTTCACGGCTGTGGCTACCTCTGTGTCGGCACTCGGCAGCCCGTCCATAATTGTATATACCACCTAACCGTGGTTTTTTTTTCTTTCTTTATACATACATACTAGTTACGAGTATACTATCTCTTTATCAACCAGTCTATATATTAGCAGCAGACACAGTACAGTGCGGTAGTTCACGGCTGTGGCTACCTCTGTGTCGGCACTCGGCAGCCCGTCCATAATTGTATACTAGTATCCAATCCATCCATCTCCATTGTTTACCTGAGGTGCCTTTTAGTTGTGCCTATTAAAATATGGAGAACAAAAATGTTGAGGTTCCAAAATTAGGGAAAGATCAAGATCCACTTCCACCTCGTGCTGAAGCTGCTGCCACTAGTCATGGCCGAGACGATGAAATGCCAGCAACGTCGTCTGCCAAGGCCGATGCCCAATGTCATAGTACAGAGCATGTCAAATCCAAAACACCAAATATCAGTAAAAAAAGGACTCCAAAACCTAAAATAAAATTGTCGGAGGAGAAGCGTAAACTTGCCAATATGCCATTTACCACACGGAGTGGCAAGGAACGGCTGAGGCCCTGGCCTATGTTCATGGCTAGTGGTTCAGCTTCACATGAGGATGGAAGCACTCAGCCTCTCGCTAGAAAAATGAAAAGACTCAAGCTGGCAAAAGCAGCACAGCAAAGAACTGTGCATTCTTCGAAATCCCAAATCCACAAGGAGAGTCCAATTGTGTCGGTTGCGATGCCTGACCTTCCCAACACTGGACGTGAAGAGCATGCGCCTTCCACCATTTGCACGCCCCCTGCAAGTGCTGGAAGGAGCACCCGCAGTCCAGTTCCTGATAGTCAGATTGAAGATGTCAGTGTTGAAGTACACCAGGATGAGGAGGATATGGGTGTTGCTGGCGCTGGGGAGGAAATTGACCAGGAGGATTCTGATGGTGAGGTGGTTTGTTTAAGTCAGGCACCCGGGGAGACACCTGTTGTCCGTGGGAGGAATATGGCCGTTGACATGCCAGGTGAAAATACCAAAAAAATCAGCTCTTCGGTGTGGAGGTATTTCACCAGAAATGCGGACAACAGGTGTCAAGCCGTGTGTTCCCTTTGTCAAGCTGTAATAAGTAGGGGTAAGGACGTTAACCACCTCGGAACATCCTCCCTTATACGTCACCTGCAGCGCATTCATAATAAGTCAGTGACAAGTTCAAAAACTTTGGGTGACAGCGGAAGCAGTCCACTGACCAGTAAATCCCTTCCTCTTGTAACCAAGCTCACGCAAACCACCCCACCAACTCCCTCAGTGTCAATTTCCTCCTTCCCCAGGAATGCCAATAGTCCTGCAGGCCATGTCACTGGCAATTCTGACGAGTCCTCTCCTGCCTGGGATTCCTCCGATGCATCCTTGCGTGTAACGCCTACTGCTGCTGGCGCTGCTGTTGTTGCCGCTGGGAGTCGATGGTCATCCCAGAGGGGAAGTCGTAAGCCCACTTGTACTACTTCCAGTAAGCAATTGACTGTTCAACAGTCCTTTGCGAGGAAGATGAAATATCACAGCAGTCATCCTACTGCAAAGCGGATAACTGAGTCCTTGACAACTATGTTGGTGTTAGACGTGCGTCCGGTATCCGCCGTTAGTTCACAGGGAACTAGACAATTTATTGAGGCAGTGTGCCCCCGTTACCAAATACCATCTAGGTTCCACTTCTCTAGGCAGGCGATACCGAGAATGTACACGGACGTCAGAAAAAGACTCACCAGTGTCCTAAAAAATGCAGTTGTACCCAATGTCCACTTAACCACGGACATGTGGACAAGTGGAGCAGGGCAGGGTCAGGACTATATGACTGTGACAGCCCACTGGGTAGATGTATGGACTCCCGCCGCAAGAACAGCAGCGGCGGCACCAGTAGCAGCATCTCGCAAACGCCAACTCTTTCCTAGGCAGGCTACGCTTTGTATCACCGCTTTCCAGAATACGCACACAGCTGAAAACCTCTTACGGCAACTGAGGAAGATCATCGCGGAATGGCTTACCCCAATTGGACTCTCCTGTGGATTTGTGGCATCGGACAACGCCAGCAATATTGTGTGTGCATTAAATATGGGCAAATTCCAGCACGTCCCATGTTTTGCACATACCTTGAATTTGGTGGTGCAGAATTTTTTAAAAAACGACAGGGGCGTGCAAGAGATGCTGTCGGTGGCCAGAAAAATTGCGGGACACTTTCGGCGTACAGGCACCACGTACAGAAGACTGGAGCACCACCAAAAACTACTGAACCTGCCCTGCCATCATCTGAAGCAAGAAGTGGTAACGAGGTGGAATTCAACCCTCTATATGCTTCAGAGGTTGGAGGAGCAGCAAAAGGCCATTCAAGCCTATACAATTGAGCACGATATAGGAGGTGGAATGCACCTGTCTCAAGTGCAGTGGAGAATGATTTCAACGTTGTGCAAGGTTCTGATGCCCTTTGAACTTGCCACACGTGAAGTCAGTTCAGACACTGCCAGCCTGAGTCAGGTCATTCCCCTCATCAGGCTTTTGCAGAAGAAGCTGGAGGCATTGAAGAAGGAGCTAAAAGGGAGCGATTCCGCTAGGCATGTGGGACTTGTGGATGCAGCCCTTAATTCGCTTAACAAGGATTCACGGGTGGTCAATCTGTTGAAATCAGAGCACTACATTTTGGCCACCGTGCTCGATCCTAGATTTAAAGCCTACCTTGGATCTCTCTTTCCGGCAGACACAGGTCTGCTGGGGTTGAAAGACCTGCTGGTGACAAAATTGTCAAGTCAAGCGGAACGCGACCTGTCAACATCTCCTCCTTCACATTCTCCCGCAACTGGGGGTGCGAGGAAAAGGCTCAGAATTCCGAGCCCACCCGCTGGCGGTGATGCAGGGCAGTCTGGAGCGACTGCTGATGCTGACATCTGGTCCGGACTGAAGGACCTGTCAACGATTACGGACATGTCGTCTACTGTCACTGCATATGATTCTCTCAACATTGATAGAATGGTGGAGGATTATATGAGTGACCGCATCCAAGTAGGCACGTCACACAGTCCGTACTTATACTGGCAGGAAAAAGAGGCAATTTGGAGGCCCTTGCACAAACTGGCTTTATTCTACCTAAGTTGCCCTCCCACAAGTGTGTACTCCGAAAGAGTGTTTAGTGCCGCCGCTCACCTTGTCAGCAATCGGCGTACGAGGTTACATCCAGAAAATGTGGAGAAGATGATGTTCATTAAAATGAATTATAATCAATTCCTCCGCGGAGACATTGACCAGCAGCAATTGCCTCCACAAAGTACACAGGGAGCTGAGATGGTGGATTCCAGTGGGGACGAATTGATAATCTGTGAGGAGGGGGATGTACACGGTGATATATCGGAGGGTGAAGATGAGGTGGACATCTTGCCTCTGTAGAGCCAGTTTGTGCAAGGAGAGATTAATTGCTTCTTTTTTGGGGGGGGTCCAAACCAACCCGTCATATCAGTCACAGTCGTGTGGCAGACCCTGTCACTGAAATGATGGGTTGGTTAAAGTGTGCATGTCCTGTTTTGTTTATACAACATAAGGGTGGGTGGGAGGGCCCAAGGACAATTCCATCTTGCACCTCTTTTTTCTTTTCTTTTTCTTTGCATCATGTGCTGATTGGGGAGGGTTTTTTGGAAGGGACATCCTGCGTGACACTGCAGTGCCACTCCTAGATGGGCCCGGTGTTTGTGTCGGCCACTAGGGTCGCTAATCTTACTCACACAGCTACCTCATTGCGCCTCTTTTTTTCTTTGCGTCATGTGCTGTTTGGGGAGGGTTTTTTGGAAGGGACATCCTGCGTGACACTGCAGTGCCACTCCTAGATGGGCCCGGTGTTTGTGTCGGCCACTAGGGTCGCTAATCTTACTCACACAGCTACCTCATTGCGCCTCTTTTTTTCTTTGCGTCATGTGCTGTTTGGGGAGGGTTTTTTGGAAGGGCCATCCTGCGTGACACTGCAGTGCCACTCCTAGATGGGCCCGGTGTTTGTGTCGGCCACTAGGGTCGCTAATCTTACTCACACAGCTACCTCATTGCGCCTCTTTTTTTCTTTGCGTCATGTGCTGTTTGGGGAGGGTTTTTTGGAAGGGACATCCTGCGTGACACTGCAGTGCCACTCCTAGATGGGCCCGGTGTTTGTGTCGGCCACTAGGGTCGCTTATCTTACTCACACAGCGACCTCGGTGCAAATTTTAGGACTAAAAATAATATTGTGAGGTGTGAGGTATTCAGAATAGACTGAAAATGAGTGTAAATTATGGTTTTTGAGGTTAATAATACTTTGGGATCAAAATGACCCCCAAATTCTATGATTTAAGCTGTTTTTTTAGTGTTTTTTGAAAAAAACACCCGAATCCAAAACACACCCGAATCCGACAAAAAAAATTCGGTGAGGTTTTGCCAAAACGCGTTCGAACCCAAAACACGGCCGCGGAACCGAACCCAAAACCAAAACACAAAACCCGAAAAATTTCAGGCGCTCATCTCTAGTAGGGACCCATGCTTAAGGGTGTGGCCAGGCTCCACTGGGGCGTGGCCAACCACCACAGACGTTTGGCTAACCATTAAAGTACATGTTCTGTGCCCCTTGGTAAATATATAATAAACCATATTCTTGTGAAGTATAATGTAACATGTATAATGCATAATTCAAGTGCACCTGGATAAAGTCTGGAACCTGATCCCTAGAGGAGGAGGAGGAGGTCCCACAGGCAGTGGGGCCCACCGGTGGTTTCCCCTGTTCCCCTGTGGGCCAGTCCGACCCTGCTTGCAAACATGAATCAGGCCCCATGCTCTTCTGAATTAGGTTTTACACACTCCATTAGAGAAATAACCACATGACCTACATTGCAAAAATAATGCCTGTGAGATAATATTAATGAGTAACTGATGGGAGATGGATATTACCTTTGCATATACGCAGCTCTCATTCAGCCTCTGCAGCGTGCAGTTCTTTTCACACATCGGACACATGATAGTGTCATTCGCTTCACAGATCTCTTTGCTTGCATAAAAAGAGAAACAAATAACAATATTAAGAATAAATCAGGATCTCAACGCCCCACACAGATTAATTATATGCTGGATTAATAAGATTTTTTTTTTTTTTTTATCACAGCTACAAGGCCAAAATGAAACATCTGAGTCTTGATGGCACAGGCCACAAACAAGTATATATGGTACTGTACTGCAAAATACACAGCATAAACCATAAACATATTCCTGGCCAACAGCCCGAAGCAACACTTTGCAGTTAATAGTACACACATGTACATGACAATATGAAGCATTATAACTGTCAGCAGTCTGTGTGGAGTGCCACCAGAACAGTCAGGAGCTACACAAACAGGATACGGTCCTTAGGTCGACTCCAGGCTTGGACTGGCCCACAGGGGTACAGGGGAAACCACCGGTAGGCCCCACTGCCTGGGGGCCCCACCTCCTCTAGGGATCAGGTTCTAGATCAGGTTCTAGACTGTGCACTTGTATTATATATGATACATACAGTGCCGTTTCTAGCGGCGGGCGAGCCGTGCTACCGCACGGGGCGCCCGCCGCGGCACTTTGTGACTACTCCTCTCCTCCCTCTCTCTCCCCCCGAGCGCTCCTGCTCGGGGGGCGGGGCTTTGCGGAATGACGCGTTTGCGTCGTGACGTCACGACGCAAACGCGTCATTCCGCGAAGCCCCGCCCCCCGAGCAGGAGCGCTCGGGGGGTAGAGAGAGGGAGGAGAGGACTGGAGATAACCATCGACGGAGGAGGCGGCCGGCGCGCGGGACCCGAAGAGCGGCAAGTTGTAAGTATTCTCTCTCTCTCTCTCTCTCTCTCTCCCACTTGACACCTTCCGCACTGTGTAAAATGGGGATACCTGCCGCACTGTGTAAAATGGGGACACCTGCCGCACTGTGTAAAATGGGGACACCTGCCGCACTGTGTAAAATGGGGACACCTGCCGCACTGTGTAAAATGGGGACACCTGCCGCACTGTGTAAAATGGGGACACCTGCCGCACTGTGTAAAATGGGGATACCTGCCGCACTGTGTAAAATGGGGGCACCTGCCGCACTGTGTAAAATGGGGACACCTGCCGCACTGTGTAAAATGGGGACACCTGCCGCACTGTGTAAAATGGGGATACCTGCCGCACTGTGTAAAATGGGGGCACCTGCCGCACTGTGTAAAATGGGGGCACCTGCCTGCGTACTGTGTAAAATGGGGATATCTGCCTGCGTACTGTGTAAAATGGGGACACCTGCCTGCGTACTGTGTAAAATGGGGACACCTGCCTGCCGCACTTTGTTAAATGGGGACACCTGCCTACCGTACTGTGTAAAATGGGGACACCTGCCTGCCGCACTTTGTAAAATGGGGACACCTGCCTGCCGCACTTTATAAATGGGGACACCTGCCTGCCGCGCTGTGTAATATGGGGACACTTGCCTGGTGTAATGTGTAAAAAGGGGACTTTTTTATTTTTATTTTTTCCCCCTGTGGTGGGTGTGATATCAGACGAGGCCACGCCCACTGTAATGAGACCACGCCCATTTTAATCAGGCCACACAGCCTTGTCGGGAGCGCGCGCGCCTTGTCGGGAGCGCGCGCGCCTTCGGCGCGCGCATGCTTTTTTTCTGGCTATATGGGGGGGGGGCACGCAAATTTTTTTTTATAGCAATGGGGGGGGGGGGCGCATTTTGAAATCTCGCACTGGGAGCCAAATTATCTAGAAACGGCCCTGGATACATATGTTGCCTTATACTGCACAGGACTATGATATATTCTCTACAGTACATTGCTGTCATTAATCTGGCACATTATAATGCATGCACTAGCATTAATTATTATATAAATTATATCAAGGAGTCCAGACCAGGTACTCTATAATGGTTAGCCAAACCTCTGTGGTGGCTGGCCACACCCCCTTTGGAGGCTAGCCACACCTCTAATCATGGGTCCCTACCACTGCATACCCCCCGTGAGCCCTTCATGCTCCAGTCCGACACTGGTCGACTCAATAGGTTGACCACTTGGTCGACATGCAATAGGTCGACACCTGGAACAGGTCGACATGAGCATTAGGTCGCCATGGCAAAAGTCGACATATGAAAAGGACGACATGAGTTTAAAAAAAACAAAACATTTCACTTTTTTTAACTTTTTCATACTTTCCGGCCATTCGCGTGGACTATACGGTGGTGCACTAATTGGAGTTCCCGGTCACTTTATGCTTTACGAACAAAACGTAAAAACAAAAAAAAAAAAAAAAAACCATGTCGACATTTTCCACATCGACCTGCCAACCATGTCGACCTTTTCAGGGTGTTGACCTGCTGACCAACAGTGTTCGACCAAATGAGTGTCGACCTTAATAGGGTCAATACAACAAACCCATTCCTACACAAATGGTGGGCCAGATGTGAAGAAGTCCGAGTTAGCTGGAGGTGCGGGTTCCCGGACGAACTCGGATATTTTTTCTTAAAGGGGCAATCATGTACTGTGCGAGGCAAAGCCTTGACAATGCCTTGTAGATGATTGCTGCTTTTAAAAATGTCCGAGTTCGGTGGGGAACCTGCACGTCTGGCCAACTCAGACTTCTTTATATGCGGCCCAGTATTATTTTCCAGGAAAATGAGAGAAGATTGCCCATTGTATTTAATTTAATGTACGTAGCAGGACAGGAAGGAGATGTTAATCCAGATTGCTGCATATTTTTTTTAACAGTATATGGGAGGGGTGTAGTACGGGTGACCGGCGGTCTCCTGACCGCCGGTCACCTTACCGACGCCGGGATCCCGGCAGCATACCGACGCCGGGATCCCGGCGGGGAAGGGCGAGTGCAGCAAGCCCCTTGAGGGCTCGCTGCGCTCGCCACGCTGCGGTCGCCACGGGTTCTATTCCCACTCTATGGGTGCCGTGGACACCCACGAGTGGAAATAGTCCCTGTTGGTAGGCATGCCGACCATCGGGATAGTGAGCCGTCGGGCTCACGGAGGAGGTCATGTGACTGTCGGTCAGCCGACCGGCGGTCACATGACTACCACCCTATGGGAGAAATGCAATACTGCTCATGTTACTATGGCCCTATTCTTATAAGAGGGGTTATTGTGGCTTACAATCGCGATGCTGTGAATGGGGATAGATGAAAATGGTCTCTATGTAGTGTGATGAGTATGATGACTGAAATGCAGCTATGGAGCCATTCAGTACATCAAACCAACGCATTTCACTCAATCGTGGGGTTTGTGCAGGAAATCCCTGATGCTGTACGATAACACATTAATAAAGGTGGGTACACACTAATAGATATATCTGCAGATCAATATATATAGATATATCTATGGACAGATCGGGCTGTGTGTTGAGCATACACACTGCCCGATCCGTCTGGGACTGACGTCATGAACTGGATGGGCGTGTACACACGCCCGCCCAGTTCAGCTGTCAATCACCGCCGGCCGCCACAGCATATGTACGGGCGGTCGGCCGACCGCCCCGCACACACACAGCGACGCGCCAATATTTTGGTAGATATATTGGCCGTCGGCTGTGCTGCGCAGCCGAAGCGATACGTCTGTGAACGACTGAGTTCACAGACGTATCGGCCGTACACACTGGCCGACGGTCCCGCGATATATCGTCCGTTCAAGAGAACGCCGGATATATCGACCAGTGTGTATGGGCCTTAAGGCAGGCATGTCCAAACTGCGGCCCTCCAGCTGTTGTGAAACTACATATCCCAGCATGCCCTGACACAGTTTTGCTGTCAGAGAATGCTAAAGCTGTGCCAGGGCATGCATGTCAACAGCTGGAGGGCCGCAGTTTGGACATGCCTGCACTAAGGGGTATATTCAATTGATGTCAAATTACTTAATTTGTCAAAAAACGGGGCTTTTTCGACCAAACAACCATGTCGAATCGGATTCGACAATTCAATACGACACTTATCGACAAAAAACCTGTAGCTTCAGTTTCGACTTTTGACTATTCGACAATTTCATGTCTGTAATGTTAAAAATGCGTCATTTCGACAAAAGTATATACAATTGGAGAATGTCGATTCGACATCAGTGCTTTTCCACATTCATTTCGTCAATTTCACTGCGCCTATTTTTTCTGGCGTTAGCTGATAAGAAATCTTAAATACTTTTATTTTTTGGTGCTTTTTTGATTTCTAATAGCATATCTATTTCTATTTGAAGTGATTATCTACTTGGTTTTTCTATTTATGACCCACAGTATTATATATCCGATTTTTTTAAATAATATTTTTTCCTGTACACGGCTGAGAGAAATGTACCCAATACCCATGATTCCACAGTTTTACCCAGGATACACTTCTCCAAAGCCACTCCTCTCTCCTCACTCCAAAACCAAATTGATAACTCTGCAGCTCCTCATTCCGCTCTGCAGGTTTACAAAATGGCTGCTGAGCACGCAGCAAACAAGCCCTATATAGGATTTCAAACGGCGGGAAGTCGAATCCAGGCCACCCACTATTCGACGATTGGTCCATTTTCGACAGAGGGCGTGTCGAATCCGTTTTTAATTGAATCTGTCGAATTCAGGGTCCTGGGTGGAGGGTTTCAGCTCTCGAATAGTGTCGAATTAAAAACTGACGAACCCACGCCATAATTCGACATCAATTGAATATACCACTAAGGGGTAAATGTACTATAATAGGGTCTGAGTTGCTGAAGGTGTGGGACTTAGGGCAAGAATGTCCGTATTTTTAAAGCGGCAATCATTTACAAGGCAAATCCAGGCTGGTTGTGCCGTGTAATTGATGGCCGCTTTAAAATACAGGCACTGATTTCTCCTGCAGTCCCTATGATGTTGCATTATACCGCAATCCACACAGCCCGCTATGGGGACTGTGAAGAGGTTATTATTGCATGTGCCCCGGTTATAAGCGAGAGGCAGAGAGCTCTGAAAGACCTCACCTCACTTGACTGGAGTCCATGGTGAATAATCCATAGAGGAAGACAAACAATCCGACAAGAGCAGCAGGGATCAGCATCCCCGTGTACCAGCCCAACCATGCGAAATACAAGCCGATCTTCTCACCAAAGTACCTCCTGCCCAAAATATGAAATATAAGGTTACAAAGGTCAAAAATGTGAAGGGAAGGCAGACCAGTACCACTTCTATCATAGGCTCAATTACTAATTCTAGGTTACATTCACAAACCGCTAAGGCGTAACACATAACTTTATACAAATGTGATCACTGTATTCACGGCCACAGTGGGGTGGGGAGGGTGAGGGCAGCTAGGGGGGGCGGGAGATGTGGCCCAGGTGCCGACTTTGAGGGAGCACCGAGTCAGATAAAAAGCGGGAAGCCCGTGGTGAGCCAGAACCATGCTGTGCTGGGGGTAGGCCTCAGAGGGTAAGCCAGTGCCTGCACCGCTGGACTAATCAGCAGAGCACAGTCATAGAGGGAGCAGGATGACCTGGCACAATACAATTTTTTTCCCATCATGACCTTGCTCATATTGGAATAGCCTGAGAAATACATTTGGAATTACTTTTGCTCTACATACATATTTATAGGAGAGCACAGTTGACACAGGTATGAAGTTTGGACATGATTCATGTTTGTCAGTACAGCAAAAAAGTAAGCTACTGGGCAAAACCCCAGTGGGGGAACACGAGGGCAACTGGGGGAGGGGGGGGGGGGCATGTTAGAGGGTAGGCCAGTGCACAGTAATAGAGGGACCAGGATCACCCGGCACAATAAAATATTTTTTCCCGTAATGACATAATACAAACTGAAGAACAGTGTGTGAAGAGCCTGCTGCCACCGCTGCCTTAAGGAGGAGCGAAGAGAAGATCCAGGTAAGTAGCGGTGGTGGAATGGGTAACACAAACACAGGCTGCTGCTGCAGAGATATAGAGGGGGAGAGACACAGAGGGCTGGATGCATCATCGCTTGGAGAGTGATAAAATGGAGAGTGAAAAAGTACCAGCCAATCAGCTCCTAACTTCCATGTCACAGGCTGTGTTTGAAAAATGTCCGTTAGGAGCTGATTGGCTGGTTCTTTTTCATTCTCCATTTTATCACTTTCCAAGCGATGATGCATCTGGCCCAGACTGCTGCAGTGATATGGGAAGGGAGGGGGGACACAGACTGCTGCAGTGATATGGGAAGGGAGGGGGGACACAGACTGCTGCAGTGATATGGGAAGGGAGGGGGGACACAGACTGCTGCAGTGATATGGGAAGGGAGGGGGGACACAGACTGCTGCAGTGATATGGGAAGGGAGGGGGGACACAGACTGCTGCAGTGATATGGGAAGGGAGGGGGGACACAGACTGCTGTAGAGCCACCAGGGAGGGGTGCACAGAGTAAGGCAGAAACACCGGGGAAATGAGGAAGGGGTGGGGGGTGGGGGGGGGGGGTTTGACACCAAATTACTGCCTTGCCCCAGGTGACTAAAATCCTAGTTCTGGCCCTGCTGTGTGACCAGGGGTGCATGAACACATTTTATTGATTCCTGATAGGATTGTGCAAACATTTTATAACCTGTGGGATTGCGTCTTGTGATAAGAACATGCAAGAACGGCACATGTAAAAATGCAAGTTCTGCATCATCCTCATTACTAACTACAGGTTGAGTATCCCATATCTAAATATTCTGAAATACGGAATTTTTGGAGTGAGAGTGAGATAGTGAAACCTTTGTTTTCTGATGGCTCAATGTACACAAACTTTGTGTAATACACAAAGTTATTAAAATATTGTATTAAATTACTGTTAGGCTGTGTGTATAAGGTGTATATGAAACATAAATGGATTGTGTTAATGTACACACACTTTGTTTAGTACACAAAGGCCCTCATTTTGAGTTGTTCGCTCGCAAGCTGCTTTTAAGCCGCCGCCTACTGGGAGTGAATCTTAGCTTATTAAAATTGCGAACGACGTATTTGCAATATTGCGATTAGACCTCTCTTAGCAGTTTCTGAGTAGCTCCAGACTTACTCGGCATCTGCGATCAGTTCAGTGCTTGTCGTTCCTGGTTTGACGTCACAAATACTTACTTGCTCCTGAGGAAGCTGGAATATCTAAACCAGCGAAACGCGTTGAGCTTCACTTTTATCCGGACACTCAATACCACCATCTCCTCTGGCTACACGGATACTCTGGTGTACATCACTTGGGACATCTTCAAACAGCAGAATCCACCTTCTGGACCCAATCCTCCATGCCAAGGAGGACCTATTGATCCAGCCATACATCAGGTGGACAATACCTGCTCTCAGAACACTGGTAAATACCTCACATCTGCTAAATTATCGGATTTATGCAAATAACCGATTAGTGACGGACATTTCCAAGTGGTTCTAGTCCCCCTGAGTACGATCACAGCCAAATGTGGATTCATAAGCAATAAGATATTGTGGTATAATTCATTGAGTGTTTTATCTATTTTCATCAATATCTTTTTACTGTTATTATTTTTATTTTTATTTTTTTTATTTTCATTTTGGATATATATGTAAAATAAATATGATTTTTTAAATATAAGCCTTTTTGGGATATAGATTGTTTTTTACTATTTATATTTTGATCAGCCAGCGCTGGTAATCCACCCCCTTTTGACGTCACAAATACACCCAGCGTTCGCCCAGACACTCCTCCGTTTCTCCAGCCACTCCCGCGTTTTTCCCAGAAACTGTAGCGTTTTTTCCCACACGCCCATAAAACGGCCTGTTTCCGCCCAGAAACACCCACTTCCTGTCAATCACATTACGATCACCAGAACGAAGAAAAAACCGTGAGTAAAATACCTAACTGCATAGCAAATTTACTTGGCGCAGTCGCACTGCGGACATTGCGCATGCGCACTAAGCGGAAAATCGCTGCGATGCAAAAAAATTTACTGAGCGAACAACTCGGAATGACCACCAAAGTTATTAAAAATATTGTATTATAAGACTTTCAGGCTGTGTGTATAAGGTGTATATGTAACATAAATGCATTCTGTGCCCAGACTTAGGTCCCATCGCCATGCTATCTCATTATGGTATACAATTATTCCAAAATACGGAAAATACGATATCCAAAATACTTCTGGTCCCAAGCATTTTGGATAAGAGATACTCAACCTGTATAAGGTTTACTTTTTTTCTCCTTATCTATTGCATTATTTATGTCCTACATTAGTCATAATAGTAAGGGCTATTTTTAGTTAATGTGATACATTTGTACCTTACAGATGTGTCCTCATACATCCATCCTGAATACGCCACACAGCGTGAGACGCCTTCCGCGAGAGGGACGCTAGGTTCCATGCCACTCTGCTGGTGTCAGTGGCCTTTCTTGTTGCCGAAAATGCACTTTAGTCGCAACGCAAAGTGACTATAATGCCCGAGGAGACTGTGCGGATTCATTTGATATGCAACACTTATATTGTGTGTGACTGAGTCTGTATATGGAGCTTAATGGAACTTGTGTTAGATTTGTATCCAGATTCAGAGACTCAGTCAAAGACAATGGGGGTCATTCTGACCCGATCGCACGCTGCAGTTTATTGCAGCGCAGTGATCCGGTCAGAACTGCGCATGCACCTGCGCTGCAGTGCGCCGGCGCATGCCAGCCGTCGTTGCCTAGCGATTGCCTCTGGGCGAAAGAGGGATGGATGGCGGCATTAAGCCACCGTTTAGGGGGCACGGTCCGGCCGAAGGCCGTCGGGTCGCTACGATCGCCTCTGCCTGATTGACAGGCAGAGGCGGTCGCTGGGCAGGGGCGGAATGGCGGCATTTGGCCGCCATTTCGCGGGCAGGGTCCGGCCAACGCAGGCGTAGCCGGATCGAACGGGGGGCGGGCCACAGCAGCTGCATGACGTCACAAGCAGCCGCTGCAGGCCGGGGAGCGATGAGTAGCTCCTGGCCAGCACGCTAAAGCTGCGGTGGTCGGGAGCTACTGTTGAAGTGTAAAAGCATTGCCGCTGTGCGATGCCTTTGCACTTCTGCGGGGGGGGGGGGGCTGCGGCACTGACATGCAGGGCGGGATAGCTCTGTGCTGGGCGTCCCCCCACATGTCAGTGTGACAGCTACGATCATCTCGGAATGACCCCCAATATACAAGTGTTATACAGCAAATGAATCAGCATTGCGTTGTGACTAGGACACTTTTTTGGCAAAAAAATTGCGCAAAGAAAACCTCCTAATGCTAGCAGTCTCATGGGACCTAACACGCTGGTAGGGGCTGTTTGGCGAGACTGCACGACTGTATGAGGACGCATCTGTATATTTTAATGGCATTATGTGCATATGGAAATCTTTTATCTCATATAAAACATGCCTTGGGTAAAAAAAAAAATAATGTCCTATCAAAATTGATGGACAGAGGGCCTGATTCAGGTTAGATTGCAAATTCTGCTAATTAGCAGAATTTGCAATCCATGAGATCACATGCTGGGGGCCGGCCATCGTAGGGAAAGGCCATCCAGCATGCTGACCTCCGCCATCTTTCCGATTGTAGTGGCTGCGTGTGACATCATGCAGCTGCCGCGATCACGTCCACGCCACGCCCCCGTTTTGAAGTCGCCTTCCCTGTTTTGTCAGCTCCGCCCCCGGAATGCTCAGTCTCCGCCTAGGAAATGGTGCGTTGGCCCTCCCCCTCCCCCCGCCAACATCTCTGCCTCATTGACAGGCAAGACGTTTGCATTTTCTGTGGCCCCCCGCGCAGAAAATGTGGGCTTATGCGCAGGACAGGTGCTGCGCATGTACTCGCAACCATTTAGTAATATTGGCGGTTGGATCGCATTTCGCGATCCAACCTGAACCAAGCCCAGAGCGCAAA
Source organism: Pseudophryne corroboree (assembly GCF_028390025.1). Taxonomy (NCBI): domain Eukaryota; kingdom Metazoa; phylum Chordata; class Amphibia; order Anura; family Myobatrachidae; genus Pseudophryne; species Pseudophryne corroboree. Next base: position 55,831,199 of record NC_086454.1, read on the forward strand.
AAACTAAAACCTCAGCAAAATTCCATTATTTTTTATATGTTTCCTGAAATGCACACTCGCCCTTCCCAGGTGGGGGGGGGGGGGCAAAATGCTGCTCTTCCAGGGTTGCTGTGAACTTGAATTACAGTAGTAAATCATATCTATAGCCATACAAATGGAAACAAAAGCATAATTAATATATGTCCTGGAGAAAAACTGTAAATAAACACATTTTTGGTGTCACGTATATGGAGTTACACAATATGGGAAAAAAGGGAATGTTTGTGTTTAGTTGGCAACTTGGCATGTTCAAATTACTCTCATGTACTCAGAGTACCACTACTTATGCCCTAATGGTTGAGCTCTCCATATACACAGGACAGTAGCAAGAGATAAAAGCCATGTTGCTAATGTATCACCACTCAGCTCCTTCAAGATCAGTAGAAGTGTGGTGGTGGCAGACAGGAGGGATAGAGGCTGATGAAAAACAAATCCAGACATAATCACTTTCACTCAGCTCTCTACAGAAGCCTCATCTTTCCCGGTAAAGTTATCATATAGTTATACACAGTCGAATCCCATTATTATGACCACCTCCTACATGTGACGTCGGCAGCGCGTAGCCCATAAAGAACGTCACGTGTCGTGCGCCGGCTTGGTGGGTATATAAGGTGTGCGATAGGCCATCTGCACACACATCACTTGTTGCTGTCATGGGTAAAAGGAACGATTTATCTGAGTTGTAAAAAGGGATTATTATCGGCTTTCGGGCCAAGGGTGGCAATATTTCTGAAACAGCGCAGGTTGTGAACTGTTTGTGTTCTACTGTGGTGAAGGTGTATCGTGACTGGTCAAATGGCACCATTGTGACTAACCGACATGGAAACTGCGGAGCACCGCGTGCCATTGATGTGAAAGGCAGTGGGGCAAGTAGACATTTTTTCTTAGTGGTACGGATTATAAAAATGGGTGTGACCATGTGTCATGAGGGGGCGTGGTCACACGGAACAAGGGGAGTGGCTAAATGACAATAGGGGCATGACCACATTATGCCACACACCGTAATGCCCATTACACATTATGCCACACCGTAATGCCCATTACACATTATGCCACACACAGTAATGCCTATTACATATTATACCATACACAGTTATACCACTGACACCATTTTATGTCCCACACACAAAAATGCCCCTTATAAATTATGCTCCAGCAGTGGCCTGGTGGTACTAAGTACCACCAGGCCCGGCGCTAGCCGCTCAGCAAGGGATGCAGTGCAGGTAGGCGCCGGGCAGGAGAGGCGCCTTCACTGCTCTGCATCCCAGCTGAAGCGCCGTCCTGTCCCCCCTGCTGCTGCTGCGCCTGCCCTGTCACACTGACAGGCAGCCGCAGCAGCGCCGGCAGCATGACTCCTTCTCCTCTCTCCCCTGTGACAGGGAGAGGAGTGTTTTCTGTCTGACGAAAGGGGCGGAGCTACACGGACCAAGAGGCGGAGCTACACGGACCAAGGGGGCGGAGCTACACGGACCAGGCTAGCAGACTGTGGAAGATCTGGCCAGCTAGATTTTGGTAAGGGTATGTAAAGAGTGTGAGAGAGAAAGTGTGTGTGTGTGTGTGTGTGTGTGTGTGTGTGTGTGTGTGTGTGTGTGTGTGTATGTGTGTATATGTATGTGTGTTTGTTTGTATTTAAAAAGTGGACGCTGTCTGCCGTAATGTGTAAAAAGGGGACTCTGTCCGCCGTAATGTGTAAAAAGGGAGGCGCTGTCCGCCGTAATGTGCAAAAAGTGGACGCTGTCCGCCGTAATGTGTAAAAAGGGGTGCGCTTTCCGCCGTATTGTGTAAAAAGGGGGGCGCTGTCCGCCGTAATGTGTAAAAAAGGGACTCTGTCCGCCGTAATGTGTTAAAAGGGTGACGCTAGCTGCCGTAATGTGTAAAAGGGGGACGCTGTCTGCCGTAATGTGTAAAAAGGGAACTCTGTCGGCCGTAATGTGTAAAAGGGGACACTGTCTGCCGTAATGTGTAAAAAGGGGACGCTGTCTGCCGTAATGTGTAAAAGGGGGACGCTGTCTGACGTAATGTGTAAAAAGGGGGACGCTGTCTGCCGTAATGTGTAAAAAGCGGAATCTGTCGGCCGTAATGTGTAAAAGGGGCTCTACCTGGTGTAGTGGCGCTACTGTGCGGCATAGTTTGAATAATGGAGACTACTATAATATGTAATATGAATTGGTATTATTTTGTGGCCACACCCCTTCCCCGCGAAGCCACGCCCCTATATATTTTGTGCACGCCTGCGGCGCGCACTGCCCCTATTTTACATGCAGGTGTGTGTGTGTGGGGGGTGCCGATTCCCTCTCTTGCACACAGCGGTAAAATGTCTAGTTACGGCACTGTCTGTGTGCAGGGCCGTAACTAGCGCTGCACAGAGTGAGTGTGGGCAGAGAGTTCACATCCATAGGCTTACACGGATCTCCTGCAGCTCAGGGGCCCAAGAGGCTATGGTAACCCCCGGCCCTACATGGAAAGTATGGGAGGGCGCAAATTTATATTTTGCAGGAGGGCGCCGAACACCCTAGCACCGGCCCTGCGTACCACCATAATATTTCTTAATGGTACTCCGTACCACCCTACTTTCAGCACTGGTTAGAGGTAAATGCTGGCTACGAAGGTGCGTGAGGGCTGACCGATGCGCTACAGTGGAGCAGCTCACCGTCAAAATGTACCTGGGTTCTACCAGACGTGCTTCTAAAACGACAGTTCAGCCCGTCTAGCTGCTGTCTGTGATTCACACGGCGGTTACTCTGGTTATTAGTTGGTGGTCATAATAACGTGACTCGACCACGTAGTTTATCATTTTAAAATATTATAGTAGTTATTGTTGTACAAAAAAAATTAACTACTACTAGGTGTCATTGCGCAGTTTCTTGTTAATTGTTGAGCCATAAATAAAACATGGACACACCTGATTAAATCCAGAGGCTGATACTTGTACCACATTCCCCAGCGAGCCCACCGCTCATACAGTAGGTGTCTGTGGTTTTGGGCACCGTGGGTTTTGATGGGGTGTCTGCTCTTGTGGCTCCCCTGGAAATATTATTTGAAAAATCAACTTTTTAAAAAGATAATACTGTGAAATCAAAAGTGAAATAAATCCAGCAAAGTAGCATGTCTGTTTCATGCGGGGCTGCTCCACCACAAAACTGCGCACATATCTAAATCAAGCCCTACCGTAACTGGCTTATATTGGCTCTAAATGAATTACCAGAAGGTCTTTTCTAGAGACTTTTTCATTGCAACCAGTGTAATATTATTGGCTCTTCTTTAATGACCTAAGCATATGGTGGAGTTTCATTAGAACTTAGTATTTCATAATCACTTCTAATTTTTGTGTAAAAATAAAATCATACTGTTGCAAATAGAATATAATTTAGATTTATTGCTAGAAAACAAGATGGGATTGGAAAATCAACAACAGCGACTGAATAATCAATGTTTAATAGCATTAAAGAGAACAACCATAAAGCATACCAATGCACTATGGAACAAAGCAGATTTGCTAGTCCTTGTAATTGTTTCATATAACTTTTCACATTTAAGTCTTAAACAATACAATTGATTTTTGCATACTCTTGGGAATAAATTTACTAAGCATCAAGTTATTTTTTGTTTTTCTTTTGTGAACTACCTTTGGATTTACAAACCAGAGATAAAATAACTGCAAATCTGACATGGATTTGCAGAAAAAAAACAACAACTTTAGATTGCAACAATCAATCTAGAAATCTAGAAATCAAATATTTAGCAAAGACAACAATTTAATACCAATTTAATACCAGATTTAGCATAGGGGTTTAGAACGCGCCACAAATCTGATGGTCAACCTGGGCATAAAAAAAAAATAGACCTTCTAAATGGAAGGCAACTTGGTGTGAAGTACTGCACAGAAGAGAAGAGCTATACCGTCAGCTGCATTGGCGGTTCATCCTAGTTGGATGGTGGAAAACCGGGGGGATCCCTATGTCATTTTATCTCCCTATTATTCAATACCAGCCTAGGCTCAGAGGTCCGAGACTGGCTAATGATTTGGGGAGGGGGACCCAGCACCATTTTTTTTAACACTTTCTGTTTTTAACTCTTTCTGAAATGATTACTAAACCGAAGCCTTGGGGTATTAGACTGTAAATATATGCAATGGACATAGCTGTCGCACTCAGTGGTGTAAGTTTGTCGCAGGTGCCCGGATTCAAGATAAATGTTGGTGCACCCCCTTAGAAAGATAGAAATGGACACACACACACACAGTAACATGCAGCCTATATCTGAAACAGCCCCCCCCCTCCCCAACATCCCTGAAGAGTGGTGCCCCCCTCAGGGCAGGAGCCCGGCGGCAGCCGACTCCATTGCCTCCCAGAGTTATGCCTCTGGCCGCACTTCAATTGGTGCTCAAATGCAAGAGAAGTCCATTGGATTGCAATAGACAGACTAAACCCATTGGTCTTGATCTGCCTAAATTTACACCTGACAATTAGTATGCAAGGGTATGCATGGCGTACGGCATCTAAGGGTGTGTGAGCAGCGCTGTCAGCCAGGATGCAAGGTAGAGAAAATGGCACTATTGCTACCATTTTTTTGAAGGTAACATTGGGATTGGTGCCCACCCCCGTAGGATCTCTACTGGAGGAATGCAAGGTATTTCAGAGAAGCTGGGCAGATTTTCTTGAAGTCTGAAAGGGGCCCTTTTGTAATCTTCCCTTATTATAGGGCTAAAAGGCTAGTCTCTTCTGTGGACAATGCGTTGGCAGCTTGGATTGCACTTATAATGGCCAGTTATGGTAGACTGATTCTTATTGCACATCCAGAGGCTATAAGCAGAATCAGCCAGCCGTGAGTTAGTGCACAAAGCCATTGGAAGTCATTCTGGTGGCCATGGCCGTTTCTAGATGATTTGGCTCCCAGTGCGAACAGTAAAATTCTGACCCCCCTCATAGACACTGTAAATATGAAATACTTGCACGCGCGGCAAAAATGGGTGTGGGCGTGCTGCAATGGGATGGCTCACTTCTAATGGGTGTGGCCTTGTAGGAAAAGACTACTTTACACATTATGACACACACCATAATGGCCCATATAAAATTAAGTGCCCCTTACACCTTATTATGCCCCACACCATAGTGCCCCTTACACAATATTGTGCCCTGACACCATATTGTGCCCCACACAGTTATTCCCCTGATACCATATGATGTCATATACAACATACCTTCCAACTGTCCCGATTTTTGTGGGAAGTCCCGCTGTCCCACCCACGGGCTGCAGTGTCCTGCGGTGGGGTAGGGGCAGTTGGGAAGCTCCTGTCACTCGCTGCTTTTCCTAGCAGTGCAGCAGTGAATAGATGCTGTGCTCATGGGCACAGAGTCCATTCATGGGAGACAGAGGGTTTTGGGGCATGCCAGCAGCTCACAGAGCACTGGGCATGCCCCCTCAGTGATGGAAAACAGGGGTGTGGCTCATGAATGCGGCACTCCCGTGAAGCCATGCATTCTTTTTGTAGGCCACACACCCTTTAGACAGCGCCACGAGCCAGGGAGTCCCTTGTTGCCATCTCCCAATGTTTGGAGGTACAGTATGTACACAGTAGTGCCCCTTGCACCATATTATGCCATACACATTAATACAATAATGACCTTTGCACCAGATTATTCCCCACCCAGCAATGCCCAGCCCAGGACACCAGATTATGCCCAACCCATGGCACCAGATTATGCCCAACACAGTAATGGCCAGCCCAGGACACCAGATTCTGTCCCACAAGTAATGCCCAGTCCAGGACACCAGATTATGACCAGCCCAGGACACCAGATTATGCCCCACAAGTAATGCCCAGTCCAGGACACCAGATTATGGCCAGCCCAGGACACCAGATTATGCCCCACCCAGTAATGCCAAATCCAGGACACCAGAGTATGCCCCACCCAGCCCAAAACACCAGATTATGCAGAGCCCAGTAATGCCCAGCCCAGGACACCAGATTATGACCCATCCAGTAATGCCCAGTCCAAAACACCAGATTATGCCCAGCAATGCCCAGCCTAGAACACCAAATTTTGCCCCACCCAATAATGCCCAGCCCAGGACACCAGATCATGCCCCACCCAGTAATGCCCAGCCCAGGACACCGGAGTATGCCCCGCCCAGCCCAGGACACCAGATTATGTCGAGCCCAGTAATGCCCAGCCCAGGACACCAGATTATGCCCCATCCAGTAATTTCCAGCCCAGAACACCAAATTATGCCCCACACAATAATGGCCAGCCCAGGACACCAGATTATACCTAATCTGTGAGCGAACTGAATGCTGATTCACTCACTGCCTGCACGGTATGCCTTTAAAATACCGCCTGTCGGGATCCCAGCGGTCGCAATACCGACTCTGTAATCCTGGCAGGGGTTAAAACCTGCTGCCTGAATACCGGAGAGGTAGGTGATTCTCCCTCTGTGGGTGTCCACAACACCCATAGAGGGAGAATAGAACCTGTGGAGAATGAAGCAAGCCACCGTGCCCACAGCGTGGCAAGCGCAGCGAGCCTGGAAGGGCCTCGATACGCTCGCCCCAAATGCCGGCATTCTGTCGGCATAGTGACATCCGGCCATCCCGTATGCCTGGATCCCATGCCGATCCTGTCTTCTCTATGAGGTCTCTCCAAGTCGGCCAGCAGGGGTTGCGGCGGGTGCATTGTGCGATTGCAGGGCTCACCTGTCTGAAGAAACAACACTGCAGGTGGCTTCTGTGATTAATTGATTCAACCCCCAAAGAGTCCAAAAATAAGACAATTTGTTCATTTCAAAAATAAGTACTGAAACCACCATAGTAAAGTATGTAAGTTATTTTCAGACAGAGCCTGAGCATCCAAGAGAAATATGTACCTCCGCCCTTCCTGTATACCATATTACATACTGTAGGCAGACACTGTACTACTGTATGTAAAGACTTACCTCATGTGGTGGAAATGCGGCTTCATATGTCCCGTTACCGAGCAATCTGTTTATGCCTGAAGGGAGAAAAACATATTAAATACCTCTTACACATTTTTACGAAACCTTCAGAATTTTTCTCATTGTACACTTTCTGCTCTTCATCTTTGATCTGTGGTAAACATTTGCCTCAAGCACAAACCAAACCTGCAAGTGAGCGTGACAAGGACCCCGACTGTTTCTCGTAAACACAAATAACTTCTGAATCATTCACACTTCTACTTCTGCTTGCTCAAGAAATGAACAAACGGTTTGTTTCGATTTCAAATGAATCCAAAAGCTGTACTGAGGAGATAACAATTTTAGTATCACTCACCCCCACCCCCCCCCCCCCCCCACCAAAGACACACACTTTTCTTTTGGGTGGTCTTCAGGTTGCTGGCGGCTGGGCTCCCGACGGCCACCATACCGGCGCCAGAATCCTGACCGTCGGCATACCGACAACTTTTCTCCCTCTTGGGGGTCCACGACTCCCCGGGAGGGAGAATAGATAGCGTGGCGCGCGAGCAGCGTGCCACCATGCCTGCAAAGGGCTCATTTGCACTCGCCCAGCTGTCGGTATACTGGCGGTTGGGATTCCGGCGCTGGTATGCTGGTCACCGGGAGCTCGACCGCCGGCAACACATACTACACCTTTTTCTTTTACTTCCAGAAAATGATTACATTATGTCAGTAAGGGGTTGATAGGGTCATAGGATGCGATATATGATACCGGTGTTTGGGATGCGGGCGGTCAAAAGACTAACACCGGCATCCTGATGCTGAGAATTCCGACAGGGGTTGGGTAAGTATACTTACCCTTCCTCCCTACCCCCCTACCGCTCCCTTGGGCTTCCTTTGCCGACATTCTGGCCATGTGTCGGGATTCCAGCAATGGGATTTTGCCCACTGGCGTCCTGACTACATCCCGTCCTCATGCAACCGGCCTCAATACACCATACGGAGCGAACAGCACTCACAGTGTACTATGGCCCTCATTCCGAGTTGTTCACTCGCTAGCAGCATTGCACACGCTAAGCCGCTGCCCTCTGGGAGTGTATCTTAGCTTAGCAGAATTGCGAACGAAAGATTAGCAGAATTGCGAATAGAAATTTCTTAGCAGTTTCTGAGTAGCTCCAGACCTACTCACAAATAGCGATCAGTTCAGTCAGTTTTGTTCCTGGTTTGACGTCACACACACGCCCAGCGTTTGCCCAGCCACTTCCCCGTTTCTCCAGACACTCCCGCGTTTTTCCCTAAAACGCCTGCGTTTTTCCGCACACTCCCAGAAAATGGCCAGTTTCCGCCCAGAAACACCCACTTCCTGTCAATCACACTCCGATCAGCAGAACGATGAAAAAACTTTGTTACGCCGTGAGTAAAATACCAAACTTTTGAGCTAATTTACTTGGCGCAGGCGCGCTGCGTACATTGCGCATGCGCAGTTTGCGACTAATTAAAAATAACGAGCGAACAACTCGGAATCACCCCCTATAGATGCTGGGCTACAACTTTAATCACACAGCAATTAGTTTTAACACATACAAAGTGTGAGCAGCTGCATTGCAGATGTTCGTACACAGGTCCTAATTCAGACTTGATAACTCCTCTGCGTTTTTGCAGAGGTCTGCGATCAGAGAGCCGCTGCCCAAAGAGAGTGAAAACCCGCCCCGTGCAAGTGTGCGAATGTATGCGTACGGCGTACGCCGTACGAAAACTTAACCAGACAGCGGACATCTGCAAATCCATTCGCAACTCACTCACCATCGAATGATTTTTCCAGTTTGAAAACGCATGGGAACGCCTGCTTTTTTCCAGACACTCCCAGAAAACGGCCAGTTACCACCCACAAACGTCCGCCGCTTCCTGTCAATCAACTTGCGTACGCCTAGCGATCAAAATTTTCGCACCATTCTTTCGCAGTTTGGTCTCCATACGCATGCGCAGTTGTTCGATAATCGCACATCATGCAAAATCGCACAATAGCGATCAGGTCTGAATTAGGTAATTCGTGTTTGTACACAAATGCAATTGAGATTCTCTAGGCTACAGAGCTGCTAATGGTAGCAAGTGAAGCTGCCGCCTAGCAATAGAAGCAGATGCCCACCGAAGCCACCGCACACTGCGTACACATTCGGGGCCTATATGCAAAAATAAGAAACATCAGGTCTAAGGGTTGACCTATGGCTACGCAGACTGGACATGGCAGTAGCAATGCAGGCACCATGTTTTTGAACGTATGAGCTCGCAGCCATCAGCAGATATATGCCCTGAAAGCGGTCATGACACGCCAGCGTTTTTGCAACCACTCCCCATACACAACCTGTTAACACCTCCAAACAGCTACTTCCTGTCAATCACTCTGTGACAAAGTTCTCAGTGCGTACAGGATCGCAGCAGCACCTTGGCAGATGCGAATTGTGTCTGCAGCACATGCGCAGCCTGCTGATAGGCGCTCCATTGCGTGAGCATCAGCCATTGCGTACAAACATGAAATAGGCTCACAGATTCAGACTCAGTCGCATGCTCATTTTGTACAAACATGAAATAGGCTCACAGATTCAGACTCTGTCGCATGCTCATTGCGTACAAACATGAAATAGGCTCACAGATTCAGACTCCGTCGCATGCTCATTGTGTACAAACATGAAATAGGCTCACAGATTCAGACTCTGTCGCATGCTCATTGCGTACAAACATGAAATAGGCTCACAGATTCAGACTCTGTCGCATGCTCATTGCGTACAAACATGAAATAGGCTCACAGATTCAGACTCCGTCGCATGCTCATTGCGTACAAACATGAAATAGGCTCACAGATTCAGACTCCGTCGCATGCTCATTGCGTACAAACATGAAATAGGCTCACAGATTTAGACTCCGTCGCACGGCCATTGCGTACAAACATGAAATAGGCCCACAGATTCAGACTCCGTCGTATGGCCATTACTTACAAACATGAAACAGGCTTACAGATTCAGATTCCGTCGCACGCCCATTGCGTACAAACATGAAATAGGCTCACAGATTCAGACTCCGTCGCACACAGACGTACAGATATCGCACATCTACTTGATCAGTGCAGTCTAGCTAAGTAGTATTGGGGGTCATTCCGAGTTGATCGCTCGCCAGCAGTTTTTAGGAGCCGTGCAAACGCTATGCCGCCTCCCACTGGGAGTGTATTTTAGCTTAGCAGAAGTGCGAACGAAAGGATCGCAGAGTGACTACAAAATAATTTAGTGCAGTTTCAGAGTAGCTCCAGACCTACTCAGCGCTTGCGATCACTTCCGGAACTGAACAGTCTGATTTGACATGACAAACACGCCCTGCGTTCTCCCAGCCACGCCTGCATTTTTCCTGGCACGCCTTCGTTTTTTTCGAGCACTCCCTGAAAACGGTCAGTTGCCACCCAGAAACGCTCACTTCATGTCAATCACTCTGTGGCCAGCAGTGCGACTGAAAAGCAACGCTAGACCTTGTGTGAAACTACATCGGCCTTTGTGAAAGTACGTCGCGCGTGCGCATTGTGCCGCATACGCATGCACAGAAGTGCCGTTTTTTTGCATCATCGCTGCGCAGCGAACATTTTCAGCTAGCGATCAACTCGGAATGACCCCCATTGTCACTTCTAGTTGTTTATTTGTGCCAACGCACATTTTGAGCAAATAAGACGCTCGGCGCACCTGACCTGGCGCACCGGGAGGGGCTGTTTGGTGCAAGTAAAGTCACAGCATATGAGGACACATCAGTAGCCTAAAAATGACCAGTTTAAAAATATTTTATTTAATTTTTCTGTACTATTATAAATGACATCTTTTTTCTAATATAGAATATTTCGCTAAAATATTTGTAAACAGCAATTATTTAGTACATTTTGAAAAGGTTATGACAACCGCCTTATTCATTTAGTAAACCAAGCATCTTGTTCCACTGTGATTCTAGAGAACTATGTAGTGCAATTGTCTATAAAATACTAATGAGATGGATAAATAAGTGCTAATTGGATGTCACAATAGCCTGTCCAAACGATGGGCCCGATTAGAGATGTACACTAAGGTGGTCATTCCGAGTCGTTCGCTCGGTAAATTTCATCGCATCGCAGCGATTTTCCGCTTAGTGTGCATGCGCAATGTCCGCACTGCGACTGCGCCAAGTAATTTTGCTATGAAGTTAGGATTTTTACTCACGGCTTTTTCATCGCTCAGGCGATCGTAGTGTGATTGACAGGAAATGGGTGTTACTGGGCGGAAACTGGCCGTTTTATGGGCGTGTGGGAAAAAACGCTACCGTTTCCGGCAAAAAACGCAGGAGTGGCCGGAGAAACGGGGGAGTGTCTGGGCGAACGCTGGGTGTGTTTGTGACGTCAAACCAGGAACGACAAGCACTGAACTGATCGCAGATGCCGAGTAAGTCTGAAGCTACTCTGAAACTGCTAAGAAGTTTGTAATCGCAATATTGCGAATACATCGTTCGCAATTTTAAGATGCTAAGATTCACTCCCAGTAGGCGGCGGCTTAGCGTGAGCAACTCTGCTAAAATCGCCTTGCGAGCGAACAACTCGGAATGACCACCTAAAGCCGACGCTTCTTTGCACGTAGATACTGGGCCTAATTCACACCTGATCGTAGATGTACACATCTATGATCAGTATTAGACATGTGTGGAGACGCCCAGCACAGGGCTAGTCCGCCCCTTGCATATCAGGCCCGACCCCCCCCCCACACACACACACACACACACACGCACACGCGCACACACACACAAATACAAAAGCATTGCACAGCGGCGATGCTTTTGTACTGGAGGAGGAGCTCCCTACCAGTGCAGCTTCTGCGCGCTGGCAGGGAGCTACACGTCATTGCCCGGGTCACAGAGGCTGCATGCGACATCACGCAGCTGCCGCGGCCTTTCACCCCAATGGTCCGGGCACGCCTGCGTTGTCCGGACCACGCCCCCCTAAACGGCAGCCAAACGTTGCAGGCCCTTTCCATCCCGCCCAGCGACTGCCTCTGCCTGTCAATCAGGCAGAAGCGATCACAGGGCTAAGACAGCCATTGGCAGGCCATTGTGCAGGCCAGACCTGATTGATGCTGTGCGAAAACCCACAGCAGCAATCAGGTCTGAATGAGCCCCACTGTACGCAAATATGCAAATGTTGCAGCCACTGGAATTTGTATTGAGATGCTTTGTGGGTAACCCTATGGTTGCTCAGAATGGCATATGGAACAAAGACAGCGACGTCAGTAAAACTCCGTACACAGGTGCAGTCGCTGGCTTAGATGCCTATATAACAGTTGCGACACGCCCTTTCTGATCACCCCACAAACAGTCCCTAAGTGTCAATCTGTGTCCAAATCCTCTCTGCGAGTGACACTGCAGAGTTATCAGGACGCATGTCCCGGGCCACTCAGACGCAACCGCAGTAATAAAAACATTATCCTACTTCATAATTCTGAGAATTGCGTACATCTCTGAATCCAACCCAATGTTCTGAATAGACTTGCAATAATCATTACAGACATTCAAAAGTTCTCCATGGGTGTAGAAGAAAAGAGAACTTACCATCACTCACGGAGACAGGGGGGAGTATACTGGGAACTGGATGAGAACCACCCAAGGTCTTGTTCTTGGGCTGAAGGCCGTCTTATAGTAAAACAGTTTACGTTGAGCTGTTTTTTTTAGCTTTATGGAAATAAACCAAACTCACCCATTTTGGATTTTCCATCTTCATATTTTGTTCTCTGCAATATGTTATGTACAATCCGACTTCTGGTGGAGTTACTGAAGAATGTGTCTTTGTTGTTAATGGTGAAACTTTTAAATACAAAGAAGAGGGTTATGCAGATGGTGTCCACTACTAATTGCAGATTTTATAACTTTTGTCTTACTAGGCATTAGAGATGAAAAGAATAGAGTAACAACAAAACTTAAGCCTGGCATAGGAACACTCCAATCAAGTTATATTAGATCAGGGCTGGCCAAACCGGTCCTCGAGATCTACCAACAGTTCATGTTTTCCAGGCCTCCTGGAGATCTGTAGAATTGTCAGTTAGGAATGAATGCAGCACATCTTAATTAGTAATGACTACACCTGTGGACCAGCTAGGTGGTCTGGAAAATGTGTACTGTTGGTAGATCTCGAGGACTGGTTTGGCTAACCCTGTATTAGATGATGCCGTGAAACAGTGGGTTCACCAATTATGCTGATGGTAAATTTGTACCTAATAAATGATATGTCCTGAACAAATGAGGATCAGTTCATTTTTCTGCAGATGCAGTATGTTTTATTTTTATTTGGTGCTGAATTAGACTATACTCATAAGTACATTTGGGTAGCTTAAACGTGTACTTTCGTGGCTCACCTCTCGTGTGCACTACTCGGGTCTGAAGTTTTGTGGTATGTATCGTTTGCTTGTGGCCTTGTACAGTGTCGGACTGGGCATGAAGGGTCCACCGGGGAATGCGGTGGTAGGAGCCCATGTTTAGGGGTGTGGTCAGTCTCCAGAGGGGGTGTGGCCAGCCGTTACATTGGATTGCCTAACCATTAGAGAGTGATGGGCCCTTTACAAATATATAAATACTTCTAGTGCGTGCATGATAATGTACCAGATACATATTGGCAATGCACTGTAGAGAATACACCATAGTCCTGTGCAGTATAAGGAAACCTATGTATACTGTATAATTCATGTGCACAGTCTGGAACCTGATCAATAGAGGAGGAGGAGGGCCCCCAGGCAGTGGGGCCCACCGCTGGTTTCCCCTGTGCTCCTGTGGCCTTGTACATGTAGTAGTGTTACTGTTACAGTAAGAAAGTCCCTTGGCTTGGAGAGGGGCCTTTTTCTTTTAATTAAGTTGCAGTACATGGATCTTGAAATATGTCTTCTATGAGGTCTAAAGGTCGACATGAGTTTTTAGGTTTTTTTTGGTGTCGTTTTCTTCGTAAAGTGACCGGGATCCCAAATTAGTGCACCGCGTCCCCTCGCATGGCTCGCTTCGCTCACCATGCTTCGGGCATGGTACCTTCGCTCCGCTACCGCTTTGCTCGGCAAACTTTACCGTTCCAATCGTAGTCCACGTGGATCGTTAAGTATGAAAAAATCCCCCCCAATTTTTTTTTTTAAAAAAACTCATGTCGACCTTTTGACCTGTCGACCTAGCACATGTCGACCTAGAAACCCTGTCGACCTTCCATCCATGTCGACCTAGTGACTGTCGACCTATAGAGGTCGACCTAAACATTGTCGACCTAGACACTGTCGATCTTCAGACCGGATCCCGTCCGCAACATGCTCTCAAAGCATGTAGCAAATGCCCAGTTGCACCCACGCAGTCACAACCACACCTGGAGATACATACAACTCTGGATTGTCTGTAGGCAGTGGCGCCACTAGAGGGTGCGGACCACATCCACGTGTCACACTCCGAGGCCTGACATTAAAATGCCCGCTCCTCAGTAACAGGGATCTGAGCTCTGCACTGTGAAATTATTGTGCAGCACTCGGCTCCTACCACAGTGTAGTCTCTCCGGTGGCATCATTGCAAGAATGCCAGGCATACCCCCTTTTCGGTCAAGGGGGGGCTTTTCAACGCATTGGGTGTTAGTGACCCCAGTGACACCCCGGTCTGTAGGAGCTCAGAGTCATGTACAGTATGTTTGGCTCGCACACATGTTCAATGCTTACAATGGCAATATCTGTATATGTGTAAATTAGCTACCTCTTGGAAAATGAGTTACCGATAACAGGTGCCTTGATTGTCTTGAATATTTGAGTTGAGGGTAAAGCTACAGTAGGAAGACAATGTCGCATTTTATGTTCGCCTCAAGGCTATTTTATAGCAAATTGAAGGCCCTTATATGGGAGCTATACACTAAGTGATTGTTTCCTAAAAGTAACTCATTTTCTGCCACCCCATTCTGAATTTGCATATGTCTGCCACAAGAGAATGATGTAGTCATTGAAAAATGTAGGGAATGTGGTCAGATTATAATTATCAAAAAAGCCCACATTCTGCGGGATAACGGGAGAATAAAGCCGAAATTTTCTACCTTGGCCGACGGATTCAATAACCAAAGGAGCATGTTTGTGACCATGATTTCTCCAGTTTATCGGAGAAACGCTGAAACGATCGTTCCTCCACACCATACAATAAAATAGGCCAAGTACATGAATAATGATTAAATTATATTAAGAAAAAGAAAAAAAGAGGAAAAAATTAGTAAACTACTATTTCTTAACTCTTGGAGCTATATAAGATGCTATGTTTCCAAAATATATAAATATACTAGTAAGGCCTTACTATCTGGCAGCAAGTGAAAAAATAGCTTGCTAGGTTTTAGAAAATATACACAATGGACATACTATAGAGCAGGGGTTCTCAAACTCGGTCCTCAGGACCCCACACAGTGCAAGTTTTGCAGGTAACCCAGCAGGTACACAGGTGTATGAATTACTCACTGACACATTTTAAAAGGTCCACAGGTGGAGCTAATTATTTCACTTTTGATTCTGTGAGGAGACCTGCAAAACATGCACTGTGTGGGGTCCTGAGGACCGAGTTTGAGAACCTGTGCTATAGAGGGTATGAATGATTTAGATATGAATTGATCTGCTTCTAATTACATGAAGACATACATGTTTAAAGTAGAGATGAGCGGGTTCGGTTTCTCTGAATCCGAACCCGCACGAACTTCATGTTTTTTTTCACGGGTCCGAGCGACTCGGATCTTCCCGCCTTGCTCGGTTAACCCGAGCGCGCCCGAACGTCATCATGACGCTGTCGGATTCTCGCGAGACTCGGATTCTATATAAGGAGCCGCGCGTCGCCGCCATTTTCACACGTGCATTGAGATTGATAGGGAGAGGACGTGGCTGGCGTCCTCTCCATTTAGATTAGGAGAGAGAGATTGACCTGAGGCTGATACTGTAGAAGAGAGTGCAGAGTTTAGTGACTGACCACAGTGACCACCAGCAGTGCAGTTGTTTTATTTAATATATCCGTTCTCTGCCTGAAAAAAACGGTACACACAGTGACTCAGTCACATACCATATCTGTGTGCACTGCTCAGCCCAGTGTGCTGCATGCCTGCATCATCTATGTATATATTATATATCTGACTGTGCTCAGCTCACACAGCTTATAATTGTGGGGGAGACTGGGGAGCACTGCAGTGCCAGTTATAGGTTATAGCAGGAGCCAGGAGTACAAGACAGTCACATACCATATCTGTGTGCACTGCTCAGCCCAGTGTGCTGCATCATCTATGTATATATTATATATCTGACTGTGCTCAGCTCACACAGCTTATAATTGTGGGGGAGACTGGGGAGCACTGCAGTGCCAGTTATAGGTTATAGCAGGAGCCAGGAGTACATATTATATTAAAATTAAACAGTGCACACTTTTGCTGCAGGAGTGCCACTGCCAGTGTGACTGACCAGTGACCTGACCACACTGACCACCAGTATAGTTAGTAGTATACTATATTGTGATTGCCTGAAAAAGTTAAACACTCGTCGTGTGACTTCACTTGTGTGGTGTTTTTTTTTTATTCTATAAAAAACTCATTCTGCTGACAGACAGTGTCCAGCAGGTCCGTCATTATATAATATATATACCTGTCCGGCTGCAGTAGTGATATATATATATTTTTTATATCATTATTTATCATCCAGTCGCAGCAGACACAGTACGGTAGTTCACGGCTGTAGCTACCTCTGTGTCGGCACTCGGCAGTCCATCCATAATTGTATACCACCTACCCGTGGTTTTTTTTTCTTTCTTCTTTATACATACATACTACTACATCTCTTTATCAACCAGTCTATATTAGCAGCAGACACAGTACAGTACGGTAGTTCACGGCTGTGGCTACCTCTGTGTCGGCACTCGGCAGTCCGTCCATAATTGTATACCACCTAACCGTGTTTTTTTTTTCTTTCTTCTTTATACATACATACTACGACATCTCTTTATCAACCAGTCTATATTAGCAGCAGACACAGTACAGTACGGTAGTTCACGGCTGTGGCTACCTCTGTGTCGGCACTCGGCAGTCCGTCCATAATTGTATACCACCTAACCGTGGTTTTTTTTTCTTTCTTCTTCATACATACATACTACGACATCTCTTTATCAACCAGTCTATATTAGCAGCAGACACAGTACAGTACGGTAGTTCACGGCTGTGGCTACCTCTGTGTCGGCACTCGGCAGTCCGTCCATAATTGTATACCACCTAACCGTGGTTTTTTTTTCTTTCTTCTTTATACATACATACTACGACATCTCTTTATCAACCAGTCTATATTAGCAGCAGACACAGTACAGTACGGTAGTTCACGGCTGTGGCTACCTCTGTGTCGGCACTCGGCAGTCCGTCCATAATTGTATACCACCTAACCGTGGTTTTTTTTTCTTTCTTCTTCATACATACATACTACGACATCTCTTTATCAACCAGTCTATATTAGCAGCAGACACAGTACAGTACGGTAGTTCACGGCTGTGGCTACCTCTGTGTCGGCACTCGGCAGTCCGTCCATAATTGTATACCACCTAGACGTGGTTTTTTTTTCTTTCTTCTTTATACATACATACTACTACATCTCTTTATCAACCAGTCTATATTAGCAGCAGACACAGTACAGTACGGTAGTTCACGGCTGTGGCTACCTCTGTGTCGGCACTCGGCAGTCCGTCCATAATTGTATACCACCTAACCGTGGTTTTTTTTTCTTTCTTCTTCATACATACATACTACGACATCTCTTTATCAACCAGTCTATATTAGCAGCAGACACAGTACAGTACGGTAGTTCACGGCTGTGGCTACCTCTGTGTCGGCACTCGGCAGTCCGTCCATAATTGTATACCACCTAACCGTGGTTTTTTTTTCTTTCTTCTTCATACATACATACTACGACATCTCTTTATCAACCAGTCTATATTAGCAGCAGACACAGTACGGTAGTTCACGGCTGTAGCTACCTCTGTGTCGGCACTCGGCAGTCCGTCCATAATTGTATACTAGTATCCATCCATCTCCATTGTTTACCTGAGGTGCCTTTTAGTTGTGCCTATTAAAATATGGAGAACAAAAATGTTGAGGTTCCAAAATTAGGGAAAGATCAAGATCCACTTCCACCTCGTGCTGAAGCTGCTGCCACTAGTCATGGCCGAGACGATGAAATGCCAGCAACGTCGTCTGCCAAGGCCGATGCCCAATGTCATAGTACAGAGCATGTCAAATCCAAAACACCAAATATCAGTAAAAAAAGGACTCCAAAACCTAAAATAAAATTGTCGGAGGAGAAGCGTAAACTTGCCAATATGCCATTTACCACACGGAGTGGCAAGGAACGGCTGAGGCCCTGGCCTATGTTCATGGCTAGTGGTTCAGCTTCACATGAGGATGGAGGCACTCAGCCTCTCGCTAGAAAAATGAAAAGACTCAAGCTGGCAAAAGCAGTAGCACCGCAAAGAACTGTGCGTTCTTCGAAATCCCAAATCCACAAGGAGAGTCCAATTGTGTCGGTTGCGATGCCTGACCTTCCCAACACTGGACGTGAAGAGCATGCGCCTTCCACCATTTGCACGCCCCCTGCAAGTGCTGGAAGGAGCACCCGCAGTCCAGTTCCTGATAGTCAGATTGAAGATGTCAGTGTTGAAGTACACCAGGATGAGGAGGATATGGGTGTTGCTGGCGCTGGGGAGGAAATTGACCAGGAGGATTCTGATGGTGAGGTGGTTTGTTTAAGTCAGGCACCCGGGGAGACACCTGTTGTCCGTGGGAGGAATATGGCCGTTGACATGCCTGGTGAAAATACCAAAAAAATCAGCTCTTCGGTGTGGAACTATTTCAACAGAAATGCGGACAACAGGTGTCAAGCCGTGTGTTCCCTTTGTCAAGCTGTAATAAGTAGGGATAAGGACGTTAACCACCTCGGAACATCCTCCCTTATACGTCACCTGCAGCGCATTCATAATAAGTCAGTGACAAGTTCAAAAACTTTGGGTGACAGCGGAAGCAGTCCACTGACCAGTAAATCCCTTCCTCTTGTAACCAAGCTCACGCAAACCACCCCACCAACTCCCTCAGTGTCAATTTCCTCCTTCCCCAGGAATGCCAATAGTCCTGCAGGCAATGTCACTGGCAATTCTGACGAGTCCTCTCCTGCCTGGGATTCCTCCGATGCATCCTTGCGTGTAACGCCTACTGCTGCTGGCGCTGCTGTTGTTGCTGCTGGGAGTCCATGGTCATCCCAGAGGGGAAGTCGTAAGCCCACTTGTACTACTTCCAGTAAGCAATTGACTGTTCAACAGTCCTTTGCGAGGAAGATGAAATATCACAGCAGTCATCCTGCTGCAAAGCGGATAACTGAGGCCTTGACAACTATGTTGGTGTTAGACGTGCGTCCGGTATCCGCCGTTAGTTCACAGGGAACTAGACAATTTATTGAGGCAGTGTGCCCCCGTTACCAAATACCATCTAGGTTCCACTTCTCTAGGTAGGCGATACCGAGAATGTACACGGACGTCAGAAAAAGACTCACCAGTGTCCTAAAAAATGCAGTTGTACCCAATGTCCACTTAACCACGGACATGTGGACAAGTGGAGCAGGGCAGGGTCAGGACTATATGACTGTGACAGCCCACTGGGTAGATGTATGGACTCCCGCCGCAAGAACAGCAGCGGCGGCACCAGTAGCAGCATCTCGCAAACGCCAACTCTTTCCTAGGCAGGCTACGCTTTGTATCACCGGTTTCCAGAATACGCACACAGCTGAAAACCTCTTACGGCAACTGAGGAAGATCATCGCGGAATGGCTTACCCCAATTGGACTCTCCTGTGGATTTGTGGCATCGGACAACGCCAGCAATATTGTGTGTGCATTAAATATGGGCAAATTCCAGCACGTCCCATGTTTTGCACATACCTTGAATTTGGTGGTGCAGAATTATTTAAAAAACGACAGGGGCGTGCAAGAGATGCTGTCGGTGGCCAGAAAAATTGCGGGACACTTTCGGCGTACAGGCACCACGTACAGAAGACTGGAGCACCACCAAAAACTACTGAACCTGCCCTGCCATCATCTGAAGCAAGAAGTGGTAACGAGGTGGAATTCAACCCTCTATATGCTTCAGAGGTTGGAGGAGCAGCAAAAGGCCATTCAAGCCTATACAATTGAGCACGATATAGGAGGTGGAATGCACCTGTCTCAAGCGCAGTGGAGAATGATTTCAACGTTGTGCAAGGTTCTGATGCCCTTTGAACTTGCCACACGTGAAGTCAGTTCAGACACTGCCAGCCTGAGTCAGGTCATTCCCCTCATCAGGCTTTTGCAGAAGAAGCTGGAGACATTGAAGGAGGAGCTAACACGGAGCGATTCCGCTAGGCATGTGGGACTTGTGGATGGAGCCCTTAATTCGCTTAACAAGGATTCACGGGTGGTCAATCTGTTGAAATCAGAGCACTACATTTTGGCCACCGTGCTCGATCCTAGATTTAAAGCCTACCTTGGATCTCTCTTTCCGGCAGACACAAGTCTGCTGGGGTTGAAAGACCTGCTGGTGAGAAAATTGTCAAGTCAAGCGGAACGCGACCTGTCAACATCTCCTCCTTCACATTCTCCCGCAACTGGGGGTGCGAGGAAAAGGCTCAGAATTCCGAGCCCACCCGCTGGCGGTGATGCAGGGCAGTCTGGAGCGACTGCTGATGCTAACATCTGGTCCGGACTGAAGGACCTGACAACGATTACGGACATGTCGTCTACTGTCACTGCATATGATTCTCTCACCATTGAAAGAATGGTGGAGGATTATATGAGTGACCGCATCCAAGTAGGCACGTCACACAGTCCATACTTATACTGGCAGGAAAAAGAGGCAATTTGGAGGCCATTGCACAAACTGGCTTTATTCTACCTAAGTTGCCCTCCCACAAGTGTGTACTCCGAAAGAGTGTTTAGTGCCGCCGCTCACCTTGTCAGCAATCGGCGTACGAGGTTACATCCAGAAAATGTGGAGAAGATGATGTTCATTAAAATTAATTATAATCAATTCCTCCGCGGAGACATTGACCAGCAGCAATTGCCTCCACAAAGTACACAGGGAGCTGAGATGGTGGATTCCAGTGGGGACGAATTGATAATCTGTGAGGAGGGGGATGTACACGGTGATATATCGGAGGGTGATGATGAGGTGGACATCTTGCCTCTGTAGAGCCAGTTTGTGCAAGGAGAGATTAATTGCTTCTTTTTTGGGGGGGGGTCCAAACCAACCCGTCATATCAGTCACAGTCGTGTGGCAGACCCTGTCACTGAAATGATGGGTTGGTTAAAGTGTGCATGTCCTGTTTTGTTTATACAACATAAGGGTGGGTGGGAGGGCCCAAGGACAATTCCATCTTGCACCTCTTTTTTCTTTTATTTTTCTTTGCGTCATGTGCTGTTTGGGGAGGGTTTTTTGGAAGGGACATCCTGCGTGACACTGCAGTGCCACTCCTAAATGGGCCCGGTGTTTGTGTCGGCCACTAGGGTCGCTAATCTTACTCACACAGTCAGCTACCTCATTGCGCCTCTTTTTTTCTTTGCGTCATGTGCTGATTGGGGAGGGTTTTTTGGAAGGTACATCCTGCGTGACACTGCAGTGCCACTCCTAAATGGGCCCGGTGTTTGTGTCGGCCACTAGGGTCGCTAATCTTACTCACACAGTCAGCTACCTCATTGCGCCTCTTTTTTTCTTTGCGTCATGTGCTGATTGGGGAGGGTTTTTTGGAAGGGACATCCTGCGTGACACTGCAGTGCCACTCCTAAATGGGCCCGGTGTTTGTGTCGGCCACTAGGGTCGCTAATCTTACTCACACAGTCAGCTACCTCATTGCGCCTCTTTTTTTCTTTGCGTCATGTGCTGATTGGGGAGGGTTTTTTGGAAGGGACATCCTGCGTGACACTGCAGTGCCACTCCTAAATGGGCCCGGTGTTTGTGTCGGCCACTAGGGTCGCTAATCTTACTCACACAGTCAGCTACCTCATTGCGCCTCTTTTTTTCTTTGCGTCATGTGCTGATTGGGGAGGGTTTTTTGGAAGGGACATCCTGCGTGACACTGCAGTGCCACTCCTAAATGGGCCCGGTGTTTGTGTCGGCCACTAGGGTCGCTAATCTTACTCACACAGTCAGCTACCTCATTGCGCCTCTTTTTTTCTTTGCGTCATGTGCTGATTGGGGAGGGTTTTTTGGAAGGGACATCCTGCGTGACACTGCAGTGCCACTCCTAAATGGGCCCGGTGTTTGTGTCGGCCACTAGGGTCGCTAATCTTACTCACACAGTCAGCTACCTCATTGCGCCTCTTTTTTTCTTTGCGTCATGTGCTGATTGGGGAGGGTTTTTTGGAAGGGACATCCTGCGTGACACTGCAGTGCCACTCCTAAATGGGCCCGGTGTTTGTGTCGGCCACTAGGGTCGCTAATCTTACTCACACAGTCAGCTACCTCATTGCGCCTCTTTTTTTCTTTGCGTCATGTGCTGATTGGGGAGGGTTTTTTGGAAGGGACATCCTGCGTGACACTGCAGTGCCACTCCTAAATGGGCCCGGTGTTTGTGTCGGCCACTAGGGTCGCTAATCTTACTCACACAGTCAGCTACCTCATTGCGCCTCTTTTTTTCTTTGCGTCATGTGCTGATTGGGGAGGGTTTTTTGGAAGGGACATCCTGCGTGACACTGCAGTGCCACTCCTAAATGGGCCCGGTGTTTGTGTCGGCCACTAGGGTCGCTAATCTTACTCACACAGTCAGCTACCTCATTGCGCCTCTTTTTTTCTTTGCGTCATGTGCTGATTGGGGAGGGTTTTTTGGAAGGGACATCCTGCGTGACACTGCAGTGCCACTCCTAAATGGGCCCGGTGTTTGTGTCGGCCACTAGGGTCGCTTATCTTACTCACACAGTCAGCTACCTCATTGCGCCTCTTTTTTTCTTTGCGTCATGTGCTGATTGGGGAGGGTTTTTTGGAAGGGACATCCTGCGTGACACTGCAGTGCCACTCCTAGATGGGCCAGGTGTTTGTGTCGGCCACTAGTGTCGCTTAGCTTAGTCATCCAGCGACCTTGGTGCAAATTTTAGGACTAAAAATAATATTGTGAGGTGTGAGGTATTCAGAATAGACTGAAAATGAGTGGAAATTATGGTTTTTGAGGTTAATAATAATATGGGATCAAAATGACCCCCAAATTCTATGATTTAAGCTGTTTTTTAGGGTTTTTTGAAAAAAACACCCGAATCCAAAACACACCCGAATCCGACAAAAAAAATTCGGTGAGGTTTTGCCAAAACGCGGTCGAACCCAAAACACGGCCGCGGAACCGAACCCAAAACCAAAACACAAAACCCGAAAAATTTCAGGCGCTCATCTCTAGTTTAAAGTCAAATATACATTTATATTTAATAAAGCAGTTTTATTAATCACAGTGTAAAAAACAATATAAAGTATATAATCTGAAAAAAAAATAAAAATAAACGTCTGCTCTGTTTTCCTCTATTCAGATGCAAAAACGCCTGGCTACAAAGTGCAGTTGAACATATACCTGTTAATATTGGCTTCTACTAACAGCTTTCTACCTTTACAGACTGCTTACGGTACACTTTTTTGAATCTGAATAGAGGAAAACGGAGTAGACGTTTATTTATTTTTAACGTTATTTTTTCAGTTTTTACTTTTTTTTTTACATTGTGTTTGATTTATGAAACTGTTAACAAATACAAATTTCTATTTTCATTTGAGTCTGTATGTCTTTATTTAATAGGAAGCAGATCAATTGATACCTGTATCATTCATACTCTATATTGTTTAGAGATCCTAGTGCAGTGTTTTTGTTATGTCCATTAAGCATATGATTATTGCCAAATTGATCCAATAATTGTATAGTGTGCACCTAGCTTTATACATGCAAAACTATTTTTTCAGCATACTGTATGAATATTCAATGGTCTAACACAACAATTTGCAAGGTTTCTGGCCTAGGTCCTAATTCTGAATTGATTGCAGCAGCAAATTTGTTAGCAGTTGGGCAAAACCATGTGCAGTGCAGGGGGGGGGGGGCAGATATAACATGTGCAGAGAAAGTTAAATGTGGGTGGGGTGTATTCAAACTGAAATCTAAATTGCAGTGTAAAAATAAAGCAGCCAGTATTTACCCTGCACAGAAACAAAATAACCCACCCAAATCTAACTCTCTCTGCAAATGTTATATCTGCCCTCCCTGCAGTGCACATGGGCCCTCATTCCGAGTTGTTCGCTCGGTATTTTTCATCGCATCGCAGTGAAAATCCGCTTAGTACGCATGCGCAATGTTCGCACTGCGACTGCGCCAAGTAACTTTACTATGATGAAAGTATTTTTACTCACGGCTTTTTCTTCGCTCCGGCGATCGTAATGTGATTGACAGGAAATGGGTGTTACTGGGCGGAAACACAGCGTTTCAGGGGCGTGTGGCTGAAAACGCTACCGTTTCCGGAAAAAACGCAGGAGTGGCCGGAGAAACGGTGGGAGTGCCTGGGCGAACGCTGGGTGTGTTTGTGACGTCAACCAGGAACGACAAGCACTGAAATGATCGCACAGGCAGAGTAAGTCTGGAGCTACTCTGAAACTGCTAAGTAGTTAGTAATCGCAATATTGCGAATACATCGTTCGCAATTTTAAGAAGCTAAGATTCACTCCCAGTAGGCGGCGGCTTAGCGTGTGTAACTCTGCTAAATTCGCCTTGCGACCGATCAACTCGGAATGAGGGCCATGGTATTGCCCATCTGCTAACAAATTTGCTGCTGCGATCAACTCAGAATTACCCCCCTAATCCAGAAATTTGTAATCTCTTGCAACAATGCAACCAAATGTATGAACTCAAATGTGCAAATCTCTTCCAATAGGAATATGAAGAGATTTACAGTATATGTCAAGTAGGTGAAAAATTTGATCATCCCGTTAGCCGGTATAACATACCGAATCCAATCTTTCTAACCACAAAAAGACTTAGGGGTATATGCAATTCACGGCGAATCGCGGCAATTTTTCGCCGTTTTTTAATTCGACTAAATTCGCCAGGTGAATTCCGGAAGGTGGCTTCCGGAATTCACCATATTCAATGAAAAACGGATTCGCCAGAATCGCGGGCGAAAATCGGCCGATTTGGCGGATTTTGCCGCGATTTTAAAAAACGGGAAAAAACGCGAAAAACCCGGAAAAAAAAATGGCGTGGGGTCCCCCCTCCAAAGCATAACCAGCCTCGGGCTCTTCGAGCTGGTCCTGGTTCTAAAAATGCAGGGGAAAAATTGGGCAGGGATCACCCGTATTTTTAAAACCAGCACCGGGCTCTGCGCCTGGTGCTGGTGCCAAAAATACGGGGTACAAAAAGAGTAGGGGTCCCCCGTATTTTTAACACCAGCATCGGGCTCCACTAGCTGGACAGATAATGCCACAGCCGGGGGTCACTTTTATGCCATGCCCTGCGGCCGTGGCATTAACTACCCAACTAGTCAACCCTGGCCGGGGTACCCTGGGGGAGTGGGGACCCCTACAATCAAGGGGTCCCCCCCCCCCAGCCACCAAAGGGCCAGGGGTGAAGCCCGAGGCTGTCCCCCCCCATCCAATGGGCTGCGGATGGGGGGGCTGATAGCCTTTTGTGATAATAAAAAGATATTGTTTTTTCCATTAGTACTACAAGTCCCAGCAAGCCTCCCCCGCAAGCTGGTACTTGGAGAACCACAAGTACCAGCATGCGGGAGAAAAACGGGCCCGCTGGTACCTGTAGTACTACTGGAAAAAAAATACCCAAATAAAAACAGGACACACACACCGTGAAAGTAAAACTTTATTTCATACGCCGACACACACATACTTACCTATGTTGACACGCCGACTGCCACGGTCTCCGACGATCCGAGGTACCTGTGAAAAAATTATACTCACCTTCCAGCGTCCAGAGGTACATCCAGGTCCAGAGATAATCCACGTACTTGGCAAAACAAAAAAACGAACACCGATCCATACCGGACTAGAAAGGGGTCCAATGCTTTCACATCAGACCCCTTTCTCCCGAATGCCGGGACATCACGTGACTCCTGTCACTGAAGTCCCTTCAGCCAATCAGGAAGCGCTACTTCCGTGGCGCTCATCTGATTGGCTGTGCGCTGTCTGTGATGTGACAGCGCATCGCAAAGCCGCTCCATTACTTTCAATGGTGGGAACTTAGCGGCTAGCGGGGGGGTCACCCGCCGGTCAGCCGCTGACCGGCGGGTGACCTCACCGCTAGCCGCTAAGTTCCCACCATTGAATATAATGGACTGGGCTGTGCGATGCGCTGTCTGCTCAGACGCACAGAGCCAATCAGATGAGCGCAACGAAGTTGCGCTTCCTGATTGGCTATAGAGACCTTTCTGTGACAGCTGTCACTGACAGGTCTCTCTGCATTCGGGGATAGGGGTCCCATGTGTCAGCATGGGACCCCTTTCAGTCCGTTTGGTCGGGTATTTGCGGTTTGTTATTTTCTACAAGTACGTGGATGTATCTCTGGACCATGGCTGAGGTGAGTATATTGATCTTTTTTTTCAGGTACCCATGGATTCTACATGGAGAAGAGGACCGATGTCGGCGTGTGAACATAGGTAAGTATGTGTGTGTCGACGTAAGAAATAAAGTTTTACTTTCACGGTGTGTGTGTCCTGTTTTTATTTGGGTATTTTTTTTCCAGTAGTACTACAGGTACCAGCGGGCCCGTTTTTCTCCCGCATGCTGGTACTTGTGGTTCTCCAAGTACCAGCTTGCGGGGGAGGCTTGCTGGGACTTGTAGTACTACTGGAAAAAACAATATCTTTTAATTATCACAAAAGGCTATCAGCCCTCCCATCCGCAGCCCATTGGATGGGGGGGGACAGCCTCGGGCTTCACCCCTGGCCCTTGGGTGGCTGGGGGGGGGACCCCTTGATTGAAGGGGTCCCCACTCCCCCAGGGTACCCCGGCCAGGGGTGACTAGTTGGATATTTAATGCCACGGCCGCAGGGCACGGCATAAAAGTGACCCCCGGCTGTGGCATTATCTGTCCAGCTAGTGGAGCCCGATGCTGGTGTTAAAAATACGGGGGACCCCTACTCTTTTTGTCCCCCGTATTTTTGGCACCAGCACCAGGCGCAGAGCCCGGTGCTGGTTTTAAAAATACGGGGGATCCCCTGTCAATTTTTTCCCCGCATTTTTAGAACCAGGACCAGCTCGAAGAGCCCGAGGCTGGTTATGCTTTGGAGAGGGGACCCCACGCAATTTTTTTTTTCGGATTGTACTGTTCCAGCAATAAAAAAAAAAAAAATAATAATAATATTTTAAAAAAATTATAAATAATATTTGTGCCTCCAAAAAAAAAAAAAACAAGTACCTAATCCCTTCTAATATAAATAGATCTGCTATTCCCCCCAAAAAAAACACAAAAAAAAACATGTTTAAAATTTTTTTATTTGTTTTCACCCTCCAAAGTGTGGCGGATTGAAAATGACGAATTTGCTGTCTAAAAGCACTGCTGTCGAATTTCCAAACTTGAATTGAATATGCTTTGGTCGAATTGCAGCACTTATATCATTGCAGAAAAGTCGAATTTGCAAAAATTCGAATTTCAAAAAGTCGAATTTTGAAAGTCCGTTTTTTGGTCGGAAAGCACTGAATTGCATAGGCGAATTTTTTTTTTGGTCGAAAATGACCCGAAATTCGACAATTTCGGGAATTCGACCGCAATTGCATATACCCCTTAATCTTGGTTTGAGAGACCTATGCTTGCATTCTGCACCTAAAGTAGCACTTAGAAAAGTGCATTGAAAAGGGCACATTAAATGTGATACAGTCAGTGGTGGATTCTACCTAGGGAGCTGCAGGCCAGAAAAAATCTGGCATCATCAGTGAGTCCCGAGTGATTGCAGTGGCTTCCTATTGCAAGCACAATTTGCTAATCACATGCCGGACAGTGACTGGCATATAGGGCTTCCATTAGGAAGTCTTTCTGCTAGCAGTAATGTGCTTCTGGGACTGCAGTATATGCAGTCCTTAGAAGCCGCCGAGGAGAACGGTGTGGCATGCGCACGTTCTCCATGTCAGCCATAATGTGCTTCTATGTGTTGCCATGGTTTTTTTTAATCCCCGACAGTGACTTCGGCTGGCGCGCATGCGCAGGTTGCGGACAGAGCAGCGGACGGCACCGTCACCAGCAGCCCCCCTGAAGACTGAAGGTAGGAGCCGCCGCTGGATACAGTACATGTAATCCACAGTCTAATGCACCCTCACTTTAATGATTCATTGTAGATGTTGACCCAAGCAATAGTTTAGAACAAAAATGTAACATATTACTTTAATAAAGTGGACACTCAGTACATGAATGCAGAATGCAGCGGTAGACTTTCGGCAGCATGGGACTGCACTGGGAGAAAACAGATCAGTGTACTGTAGTTAGCAGGCATAGGAAAGCAGAAATCCGCAGAGAGGCATGAGACCAAATAATGCATTATTATTTAATTGAATTCAAACGGATTGTGCGATGGGAATCTAGCACAATACATTATACCTGTAATATATAATAGTCATAAAGGGAAATGTGAGGTCCGATCAAAGATAATTGTGTGAAACTAATTTTAGTTTTAGCTGAACACTATCACAAGCCTTTGGATTGCTCATTTATGAACACCCACAGGCTATTAAAAGCATAACATAAAGTTATAATGAAGAGCTGTAATTCTTTGTTCAATGGCAAAAACAAAAAGCATGTACTGTAGATCTTTCCTGCTATATATACACAAAAAAGAAATCACAAATTTAAATACTCTACAATCCCCCCACCTACTTGCCTACTCTCCTGGTTCCTGCAGGGGACTCACGATTTTTGTAGTCCCCTGCACCCCCGGAAGAATGGGCATTCCTCCCGCATTCTGTCCACTTCCTAGTAAAGTGAGCAGAACGGTAAAGGGCCCCATACACTGATGCGACCACATATACTAAAAAACACAGGAGAGCGGTCCTTGAGCGCTGCTAGATATTTTCAACCTAGCCTTGTGGGCAAAGTTCTGTGGGTATATATAAAGAAAGATCACCACACCCCATAATATGCAATATTTCAATGTCTTCTAGAATCTTTCCAGAGGTAGACTTTAGAACTCATCATTAAACAGTGAGATGCGTGCACATAATGGTATCTTTACTTGGTATTAAATTCATTCATGGTACACTTTTTCTCATATGGAACAACACTCACCTGGGTCAAAAGACCCTATATGCATAGAAATGTTTCTTTTTCCTCGAGATATCCTTCACGGTACCTCCCAGTCAAATGGATTCACAGGGTAAGATCCACAATAGATTTTAAGAGGACTTTATTTGTTTAAAAAAAATCCATAAACCGTCCATGTATAAAAAAAATTAATAATGTATAAAAAATAAATACAAATAGGACTAACAAAACCTGGAAGGCATAAGATTTTATATCACTCTATACCATAAGGCCAGTGGAAATGCAAAAAATAAGGAGCTGGACTTATTCACCTAATTGTTCCCGGGAAAAACAAACAAGAGACCCACGAAAAACTCCTTAAATTTAGATGGTATGCAAACCACAATGAAAAAAAGCCAATAGGTAAGTAGCGAGTGAATGCCAATCTCCAGGATGTTGAGGTATCCTGGAGATTGGCATAGGTGTTGAGGACCGCTCTCCTGTGTTTTTTAGTATATGTCGAATAAGAAGTGGTGTTCTTGTGAGCAGGACTGAGCTGCAGCTAGGAAGGCGCAAGTTACTCCACTCTATATTTTCTGTTGTGATGCGACCACATGTCTCAGGCGATCGCAGGCGATCACCCCGGCAGCCTCTCGGAGGGCAAAATCGGCCAAGATACATCATATGTTGTCCTTTTGCATACAATGTATCTTGAGCAATCCTCGACGATCCCAGCCATGCCCCAGGTCGGACCTGATTGAATGTGCAGCACATTTAATCTGGAGTACCCAATCCGATGCTCACGGGAACGCGCATCGGATCGGATCGGAAACACCTCCAAAATGCCCAATTTCATCCGATATATCGGGCCGAATGCCCGAAATCGGATGAAATCGGGCATTATCGCTCTAGTGTATGGGGCCCTTAACAGGATTCCATGTCCGTGTGGATCACAGCCCCCCTGCTTGTCCTCCACGGGCTTCTGTCAGGGAGGACAATTTAAAAGTAGGAAAGTATGTCTCTTCATCATGCATCTTAAAAAACATTCTGTAAAAAGGCCCTGGATTCCCCACCTACTGCACCTCAGAATACTTAGAGAGGAGCTTTATGTCAGTTCAGCCAGGAGCTAAGTAGAGGCTTAACTTTGAGACACGTACAGATGTGTCCTCATACATGATGCCTCAATACGTCATGCAGTGCAAGATGTTTGGTGTGAGTGAGCTACCAGATTCCGTGCAACTCCAGAATATGACTAGGATGCACAAGGAGACTGTACGGCAGAGAACAGAGCCTGAGGACAGGAGGCAGAGTACAGAGCCTGAGGACAGGAGGCAGAGAACAGAGCCTCAGGACCGGAAGCATTGAACAGAGCCTCAAGACCGGAGACAGAACAGAGCCTCAGGACCGGAAGCAGAGAACAGAGCCTCAGGACCGGAGGCAGAGAACAGAGCCTCAGGACCGGTGGCAGAGAACTGAGCCTCAGGACCGGTGGCAGAGAACAGAGACTCAGGACCGGAGGCAGAGAACAGAGACTCAGGACCGGAGGCAGAGAACAGAGACTCAGGACCGGAGGCAGAGAACAGAGACTCAGGACCGGAGGCAGAAAACAGAGACTCAGGACCAGAGGCAGAGAACAGAGACTCAGGACCGGAGGCAGAGAACAGAGACTCAGGACCGGAGGCAGAGAACAGAGACTCAGGACCGGAGGCAGAGAACAGAGACTCAGGACCGGAGGCAGAGAACAGAGACTCAGGACCGGAGGCAGAGAACTGAGCCTCAGGACCGGAGGCAGAGAACAGAGACTCAGGACCGGAGGCAGAGAACAGAGAGACAAGACAGGAGGCATCAAATGGAACTTGAGGTCTGGAGGCTGAGAATGGAATCTAAGGTTAGAAGGCTGATAATAGATTCTAATTACATGAGGCTGGACCTCTTCTGTGACAGGAGGCTGCTCCAAAGATTAAACATGCATTAATGATTTGAGAATTGCCCTGGAGTTATCTGTTATGATTTCAGCACTCTGGTCTGAGGAGATCTTATTGCAAGGACCGGAGCACTGGAACGTAATGCTGGGAAAGGGGAATGGAAAGGGAATAGCCCCTGGCGCCCTATCTCCGTTGTCTCGCCCGTGCTGTCAGTACACTCTTGCGAGACTATGGTTGCTTGAGCCCATGGCAGCCGCGTTTGAAGGGCGGATTACGTCTGCCCAACTTCGATGCCCCCTCAGGTCTTAATGAGAGACAAAGAGTGTACCGAGACAGGGTGATAACAAGGGGCCCTCTAACTGAAACAACCAAAGCCAGGGGCTACTAACTAGCCTAAAACTAAATGTATGTGCGGCTTGCCGCCAAAGGAAAAGAACAACAAAGGAAATGCTGACCATACGCCGACACAATACTCTTATGTCCCGGCGGTGACAGCATAAGCAGAACCCTCTGCAAAACACCAGTGACAGAAATAATAACGGAAAACAGAGGCCTAGGCCGACGGACGCGGCAGAGCCGCTACTCACGGTAAACCGGTACGAATACTGGCAAACGGACAGGAACTCCCAATGCTGCTGACACAGACTCTCAGAACTGGAGGACAGGCAGAATCCCAAACGACAGACTGGTGGACACCAAGAAGCCAGAAACTCGACCAGGCATAGGCAAAGCCACTGGACTTCTGTACAGGAACACTTCACGGCAGGACACGGAATCAGACACAGGAATCGACACAGGGACTGACACAGGAATCGACACAGGAAGCAGTTCGACAGACACTGCTACACAGGAGCTCAGGAATTGGCAGGAACAAGCTCAGAACTCAAGCAGACTAGAAACCAAGAAATATCACCAGCGTCTGTGAATTGCAGTCAGCCAGCATATAACAGAGAGGCCTAATTAATAATCTCATGCAGCTGCCCTGTTGCATGACTCCAAACTGACAAGATGCAATTAGCAGCCAGGTGAGGCTGAACACATGGGAACAAGCTGCAATTACACAGACTCACCAGCGGCAGCAGACAAGAGTATTCTAAAACAGAGCAACAGGAAATCCTGGCATGCAAGACAACTTTATAAACATAAAATAGGAACGAACCACTACCTGTGGTTCATAACAGTATCCCCTCCTTAAGGGTGAGCTCCGAGCACCCCATGACACCCACGGGGAACATGAACAGAAGTATAACATAAAATACATAACCAAAATGCAAAAATGGAAATGAGCCACAGCCGTGGCTCATAACATTACCCCCCCCCCCTTGAGGAGGGGTCAAAGGACCCCAAAATACAGACTATCCAAAACAAGGGATACACACAAAAAAAACCTGACACACTGGTCTTACAGACACGAAAACAGAAACAAGCTGCAACCACAGCTTGTAACAGTGCCCTCCCCCTGACGGTGGCCACTGGACACAAGATAAGGGGGGGGGGGGGGAATCTTTTTTTTTTTTTTTTTTTTTATATCAAGGCAAGAGTCAAAAATTATTTCTTTTTCTTCTTCTTCTTTTTACAAAGCTCTTTAGGTCTGACCAAGGTAATTCCCCAAACATTGTCTGAACTGATGGTACCACCCAGCAAGGCTGCGTTCAAATCAGAGACAGGTTTCTTACCCTTGGGAGCTGAACTTTCTGGCAAAGTACTATTATTAGAAGAAGAAGAAGTCAGAAAAGCACAAACAACGGGCTGGGACTCTTGTGCCGAGTTTACAGTATTTGGTGGACTCTCAGCAGACAAGACGGGTGACTTAGAGGAATCTGAACCAATTTCTTTGGAACCATATCTTTTAATAATTGCATCACTGAATGCTGGGGGATCCTGAAGAATGGGATCTTCAGCTTTCATTAGGCTGGTCGCCCACTCAAAAGGCTCTCTTCTAAAAGAATAAATCAGATAAAGCACAAGGTTTTCTGAAGTGATGCCCAGAAATGGTCTAGACAACATAATAATGTAATAGTGTTTGTATAGCGCCAGAAAATGGGCTAAGTCCCCATCAAAGATTATGGATGTTGAGATATCAGAGTCAGGATCTGTTTCCTTCCCATCTGACTGACTGGAGTGCTTTGCTAGGACCTGGTCACTATTGACCTTACTCGAGGCTGAGACTCTCTGAACCCCACCCGGGGCAGTGACTTTCTGAACCCCACCCGGGGCAGTGACTTTCTGAACCCCACCCGGGGCAGTGACTTTCTGAACCCCACCCGGGGCAGTGGCCTCCGGGAACCCCGCTGGGGCAGTGGCCTCCGGGAACCCCGCTGGGGCAGTGGCCTTAGTGTGGGTTGTGTGACAAGTACCTCTGCCACAGTAGAGACAGGAGTAGGTCTTGTATCCTGACTCAACTTGGCCAGAGGGCAAGACTCGTCACCACACTTTGGCTTGCGCAACTCACAGGTCTGCAGATAGTGGCCTAAACCCCCACAATATAGGCATAAGTTTAAGTTTCTGCGACGCAGACGCTCCTCTTCTGAGAGCCTGGGCCGCAGAAAACTTTTAAACCTTTTCTCTTCAATTAAACCAGAGGATTCTCTTGTCACCATACTGTGAACAAGAGTCTCTTTAGAGATAGATGTACTCTCAACGACTTCTGGCAAGATGAGCAAGATTTTAGTCAGAAGGTTTTGCAGTTGCTTTAGGGATTGCTGCAAAACTTCTAGTCGCTCTGGTCTCAAAGCACTGAAAACAGAGTTCAGGGCTGCGAGAGATGCCTGCAGGGCTTGCACAGTAGACATAGGAGGATTTAAAACTAGACAAGACTAGACAAGGCAAGACTAGACAAGGCAGGACTAAACAAGGCAGGACTGAATTTTTAAACTAGACAAAACAAGACTAATTTTTTTTTTTTTTTAAACACCGGACTGTATTCTTTTTTAAAACACCGGACTGGATTCTAAACACCGGACTGGATTCTAAACACCGGACTGGATTCTAAACACTGGACTGGATTCTAAACACTGAATTCTAGACAAGACTGGATTCTAGACTAGACACTGGACTGGGCCAAAAAAGAAAAAAAGTTTTATTTCTTTTTTGTGGTATGGCTGGTGATAATGTTATGATTTCAGCACTCTGGTCTGAGGAGTTCTTATTGCAAGGACCGGAGCACTGGAACGTAATGCTGGGAAAGGGGAATGGAAAGGGAATAGCCCCTGGCGCCCTATCTCCGTTGTCTCGCCCGTGCTGTCAGTACACTCTTGCGAGACTATGGTTGCTTGAGCCCATGGCAGCCGCGTTTGAAGGGCGGATTACGTCTGCCCAACTTCGATGCCCCCTCAGGTCTTAATGAGAGACAAAGAGTGTACCGAGACAGGGTGATAACAAGGGGCCCTCTAACTGAAACAACCAAAGCAAGGGGCTACTAACTAGCCTAAAACTAAATGTATGTGCGGCTTGCCGCCAAAGGAAAAGAACAACAAAGGAAATGCTGACCATATGCCGACACAATACTCTTGTGTCCCGGCGGTGACAGCATAAGCAGAACCCTCTGCAAAACACCAGTGACAGAAATAATAACGGAAAACAGCGGCCTAGGCCGACGGACGCGGCAGAGCCGCTACTCACGGTAAACCGGTACGAATACTGGCAAACGGACAGGAACTCCCAATGCTGCTGACACAGACTCTCAGAACTGGAGGACAGGCAGAATCCCAAACGACAGACCGGTGGACACCAAGAAGCCAGAAACTCGACCAGGCATAGGCAAAGCCACTGGACTTCTGTACAGGAACACTTCACGGCAGGACACGGAATCAGACACAGGAATCGACACAGGGACTGACACAGGAATCGACACAGGAAGCAGTTCGACAGACACTGCTACACAGGAGCTCAGGAATTGGCAGGAACAAGCTCAGAACTCAAGCAGACTAGAAACCAAGAAATATCACCAGCGTCTGTGAATTGCAGTCAGCCAGCATATAACAGAGAGGCCTAATTAATAATCTCATGCAGCTGCCCTGTTGCATGACTCCAAACTGACAAGATGCAATTAGCAGCCAGGTGAGGCTGAACACATGGGAACAAGCTGCAATTACACAGACTCACCAGCGGCAGCAGACAAGAGTATTCTAAAACAGAGCAACAGGAAATCCTGGCATGCAAGACAACTTTATAAACATAAAATAGGAATGAACCACTACCTGTGGTTCATAACAGTATCCCCTCCTTAAGGGTGAGCTCCGAGCACCCCATGACACCCACGGGGAACATGAACAGAAGTATAACATAAAATACATAACCAAAATGCAAAAATGGAAATGAGCCACAGCCGTGGCTCATAACATTATCACAGTGTTGTACAGATACTGGGACAGATACAAATCTGAGCTGGCCAGATAAGAAACTTCAAGGACCAGGGCTGGTGAATGTGATGCTAATAGCAAAGTGCAGAGGTTCTCAAACGCGGTTTTAAGTAGCTCAGCACAGATGGTTACATCAAATTGACGGAGGTACTAATAGAGTCACCTGTGGCTAAGCATGGATATACTTAAAACCTGGACCGTTGGGGTGCCTTGAGGACCATGTTGGAGAACCTCTGGCAAAGTGGTAGGAGTTGCAGACTGCTCAAACAGTGATGTTTGCGAACAGGAACTGGAAAGTCACTTACTTTTCTTTACATTAGATAACAAGACAAACTCATTTTGAACTGTTTATGAAACTGTGGCAAATGGTGTAACAAGGTCAGCGATAATGGGTGCAAATCTTTGAATCAATGCTTGAGTAAACATTACCAAGAGACTTGTGTCTTGTTGATAAATATGATATCCTTGGTAAATTGCCTCTAAACTTTCCATGTCGCCAGAGAAAGGGATCAGTACGTAATCCCGCTGGACGGGATCCCGGCGGTCGAAATATTGACGCCGGAATCCCGACCACACAATCCCGACAGGGGTGGCGAGCGGAACGCAGCCCCTTGCGGGATCGCTTCGCTCGCCACGCTGCGGGCACGGTGCCTCGCTACGCTCGCCACACTATTATATTCTCCCTCTATGGGTGTCGTGGACACCCACGGAGGGAGAATATGTCGGGATTGTGGCGGTCGGGATTCCGGCGTCTGTATTTCGACCGCCGGGATCCCGTCCAGCGGGATGTTGACCGCATCCCCAGAGAAATAGTCTGAAAAAGGTGCTTCATGCATCAGATTACCACCTCTTTGCAGATCATTTTTTGGACAGGTAATTTAGGCTGTACTAGGTAACTGTGGAGATCCAGGAGCCACGAGAATAGATCAGATAATCCACAAAGAAAACAAAATCCAAGAAGGAACACAAATGATCTTGGTGTAGTATGAGGCCCAGACAGATTATACTGAGTCCTTGATTGCCGAAGCAAAAGCAGGAATTGCTGACCGGCTGGAATGCACCTCATAATAACTGCTGCAGAACTGATGACAGGATCCCGACAAATGATTTGAAATAACTGTCTCAATTTTTTTTTGCCATCCAACTAATATTATTGATTTTGAATTCACTTAAGGAAGGAGATGGAGTGAGGGTATGGAGACAAAGGGGGGAAGGGTGGAAAGGGTAGGGGGATGAAGCTTTTTTTAAGACAGCAAATACAAATACACAGGGACTTTCGTTTTCTAATCTGCTAGATTACATCTAGTTTTAGAAGCAGTTATTGCACTGTCATAATAAAAACTAAAACAATTCACAAGGAAAAAAAAGGGAATTTTGAGATTGTGATCATGAAAAAACAGGTCACAAGAGGGAATTTTGAAAATTGGAGGTGTCGCCAATATTTGGGGTCATCTGTGGAACGCCCAGAGATCAATTTCCTAAAGCTCTTTGAAGCTGTTTTGAGGTATTCAGAAAAATTTCCCACCACATTAAACTGCCAAACTTTAAAGTATTACACTATTTTTAACTTTCATTTATTTAGTGCAGAGATTCCCAAACGTTGCGGGTAATTCTGTAAGGATTGCAGATTCTGATAATAAGCAGAATCTGCAATCTTTTCTATCGCAGGCCAAGGCCACGCAGCTTGCTGAATGGCCTGCCCAGTGGCTGCGACCGCAATTTCATTCCGGTCCCAGCAACTGTGGACGACCCCTTTCAGCTAGGCTGCGAATATGCAGGTGATCCGTCGCCATTTTCTTGATCGGAGCAGCTGCATGTGGCGTCACGCAGCCGCCCTGAAAACACCACCGACCTGCCTCGTTTTGCCCACGCCATCCCTGCAATGCTCTGTCGCCGTCCCCCACCCGTCCTGTGAACGCCTCTCCCTGTCAATCAGGTAGAGGTGGTTCGCAACCAATGCGATCAGATTGCATTTGCTGCTAGTGCACATGCAGGACAGGACCTGTACGTGCGCATTGGCACTGGGAACGTTGATACTGCGGTGTGACCTATTATCCTAAAGGCACCCTAATGGTCTACCTGGACCGTCAGGCAAGGTCGTACTGGCCCACAGGAGAAACCACCGGTGGGCCCCACTGCCTGGGGGCCCTCCTCCTCCTTAGGGATCAGGTTCCAGACTGTGTTCTTCAATTATACATTATACATGTGTTACATAATACTGCACAGGACTATGATGTATTCTCTACAGTGCATTGCCAATATTTATCTGGTACATTATCATGCACGCACTAGCAGTATTTATATATTTGTCAAGGGGCCCAGCCCATGCACTCACTAATGGTTAGGCAAACCAATGTAGCGGCTGGCCACACCCCCTCTGGAGACTGACCACACCCCTTATCATGGGCCCCTACCACTGCATTTCCCGGTGAGCCCTTTATGCCCCAGTCCGACACTGCCGTCAGGGTTCCTTGAGGACCACGTTTCAGAACCTCTGGTTTAGTGGAGCTATCACTTTTGAAAAGAAACCACACATTGGATAGAATATCATCTTTAAAATCTGTTTGATGAGCACGCTACTATCTACCTTGTGGTACGAAGATACACAACTTGTGTTTTAAATTGGTTTAACTATTTATCATATTTAATACATTCTTGGGCTGATTCTGAGTTGGGAGTGAAGCAAAAATAGCAAGTATGTATCTGCAATAAACTACGATGCAATGCAAGAGGCGCAAATACATTTAATATTATTTTCACATGCAAGATAAATACCAGTTGTTTTTGCATTTAGCTCACAAGTACTGGACAGCTTTATTTTTGCACTACGATTTACTGTAGATACAGGTTGAGTCTCCCACACTCGTAATGCTTGGGACCAGGAGTATTCCTATCTATCTATCTATCTATCTATCTATCTATCTATCTATCTATCTATCTATCTATCTATCTATCTATCTATCTATCTATCTATCTATCTACACACACACACACACACACACACACACACTAGCTGAAGTGCGTTACCCATAGTTTACATTTTCCAGTTATTAAGTTATCAATGAGTTGGATGTAAGTAACTGTCAAGATATTAAAAATAATTAGTAGCTCTTCCAACACACCCATGAGGTGGCTGTCCGGTGTTTTTTTTGTTTAGGGGTATCGCCAGTAGCCCTGATCCCCAGCTTTTCTTTCTGTTCAATTTTATAATCACTTTTCCATTGCATGATGATGGGTTTAAAGTTTTCCTTCTGTTATCAATGATGCTATGCCAAGGCTTTTGGGTACACAACATTTTTTGTATTCCCACTGACATTTCTGTCATTTACTTTAGATCATTGATTTATGGTTATTCCAGTCAGTTATTTCAGGTCATGAATTATGGTTATTTCTATCAGTTATTAAAGTTCATTAAAGTTTTCATCCAAATCCACCCAGTGGAAGGCTCCCTGTGTCAAAGTTCTGCTTAGCATACACCAACGTGAGGTCCCACCAGCACCCCAACTCCCTAGTCTGTCTTCTGGAATCCAAAGTTATCGCTCTGTGAAGATTTCTTCCAAATATATTCAGTGGAAGGCCCAGAAAAGTCAACCCAAGTCAAAGTTCTGGCCAACGTACACCAACAAGAAGTCCGACTGGGACCCCAACCCCCTAGTATGCCTCCTGCGATACAATGTTACCACTCTGTGAAGTTTTCTTACAAATATATTCAGTGGAAGGCCCAGAACAGGCTCCCTGGGTCAAAGTTCTGCCTGCCACATTCCACTGTGAGGTCCGACTGGGACCCTAACCCCCTAAAACCTGGTCAGGATCCAACAGGACCACCGTGTTGGTTTAATTCCAATCGGTGGAGGTCCGAATGCATAACCAGACAGACAAACAAACAAACATACCAATTAATTTTATGTATATCTCAGATATATGGCTCTAAAAGGGATGGATTTTTTAGTTTAAACCCTGTCAGTATCTTAAGTTACAGTAGATAATGAAATGTATGTGTACCAAGTTTCGTCCAGATTCATCATGCCATGTAGGAATCTATGGAGAACAAACATATACACATATTTTCACCTTTATATAATGTTGAATAAGAGGAGAAAAATGCTAAATAATGTTTGGGAGATGTATGGGGTAAATACATAGAGGTATGTCTGGATCTGACTAGGGCAGCCTCCAAAATGATATCTTGCCTAGGGCTCACCGGGGCCTTACTCCAGCTCTGGGCTATGATGGCTCAGACTGCTAGTGGATATGCTTAATGTTTTTGTTTGGGAACTCAAGCACTGTGTGTGAGACCCCTAGAGCCCGTGAGAGGGTCTTCTGCCAATAACGGCCACTCCTGTTCCCTTAGAGCTGTATATGCTCACTAATACTTAAGATGCCACCTGGACTTCACCTCTAGCACTAGGGGCTCATGCAATAGGCTAGAGACCACAAGGTAATAACCTGGAGTGAAGCAGCAGGATGACTTGGCAAGGCTGGGGTAAACAGCAAACAGACTTTGGCTAGGTAATGCAGACTTAGCTGATGTCACTGAAGACAGCAGGACTTGATGATAACTGGATACATGGCAAAGCAGGAGTTAATTGCAGGCAGGCTTAGCAAGATATGCTGACTGAAGGTTTAGCAAGATATGCTGACTGAAGATAACTGAACTGGGAGTGTGCAGGATTAACAACAAGACAATGGTGACTGAAGTAGTAAGGTGTTCGGTGCAGGTGAACACAGCCAGGTAATGGTTAACTGTTGGAAACAATCAGGTGCTGGGTGTGTACTGGGATTTGAAGCAGAGTGCTGACAGCATGAACCTAGCTGCAGAGAGACTTGCTTTATGAATTGTGTGACTAGGCCACAGTCTGGAATAACAGACAGGATACAGACACTGTGACAAAGCTGTAACTTGAGTACAGGTTCAGGTGTACTGTAAAATGCAGACTTGCGACTACAGGCTTGGCTGGAGTGAATATACTTTGCTGTTGGCAAATATGGACACAGAAGTTGGATGTACACAGACCCAGAGCTGGCAAGGTGTATTCACAGATACTTGGCAGGAGCCTGGACACGTATCAGGACCAGACACAAGATTAACTGAAGGGCCACAGCAAGACAAAGACAAGGAGCAGGAATGTACACAGGATAGTAGGTACAGAGCAGAATCCAACAGGGCATGGGTGCAGAACTGGCAGGGACAGCACACTGAGGGCTGAGGCAGGATACAAGGATGCAGGCACACAATGGCAGGGCAACATGACATCGGAACAGACAGGAAGACTAGGAAGTGCACAGCGTACAGCCACCGCGTGACAGGCTTCACTATATATCTCCAGCAGGTAGGAACTGACCAGAATCCCTAATAAAAGGAAAACAGACCAATCACAGGAGTCAGCAGGCTAGAATCAGGTAACAAGGCATTCCACACAGGTGTGCTGCTGCATGTAGAAGCCAGCATCCAAGTTGCTAGGAGACAGCCGGAATGCAAACATGAATGAACCGCAGCAGCGGCTCAAATCAGTTTTTCAGCTGTGGATGCCAGACCTTTCTGACTTTCCAGTTTAAGAATGAAAGAATTTGATTTTAACATTGCATATTATATATATAAAGCTGTTACAGTAGGTTTTTGCTTTGATTATTTACATATAAAAGTTCTTATAACTAGTTGTTTTTTGTGTTTGTTTTCCAGGTTGACATCATGATATGTCAAAAAGGACAGGAATAACAAATAATAAGTACAAATTCTAGTAATCCAATAAAGGAAGGAGCTGCATATTTTCAGCTAAATACAGACAAAAGTTTCCAAAGTGAAACCTACTGTATGTAAGAACATTTCAAGATGTCTGGTGAATAAAATTCCTACATGATCTCTATAGAGACTATCGCAGTGGCTCCCAAAACTCTGTCTTCAAGGAGCACAAGCAGACCAGGTTTTAAGCATATCCATGCTTGTGCACAATTGACTTAAATAGTTTGATTATACCATCTGTGCACAAGCATGAATATCCTTAAAACCTGGACTGTTAGAGATCCTTGAGAAACAAGTTTGGGAAACCCTGGACTAGAACAAGCATCCCAAATCATAATGCTAAAATCTGAGAGCCGAGTCACCAAAGTCACTATCTTTAAGTAAAGGCTCGTTTTGAAATGTAGATAGTGAAAGTTACTGTCATGGCAGGTTTTATAATGTGCAATACAATGATGGCATAATACATGACTTGGGCAACGTGAAGTAAGGCTACAAGGGGTCCAAAAACCAAAAGGTGAATCCAATAAAATAAATCTAGATGATAATGTCCACCTTTCAGTCTTTGGTTCACAATTTTCACTCTATCTATCTATCTATCTATCTATCTATCTATCTATCTATCTATCTATCTATCTATCTATTAAATTAGAAAGTCTGTTTGTTTGTCTCATCAAGAGACAGCAGCGACAGGCGTACGCCCCTTATTAGCGACTGATCATAACATCGTAGCACATGTGTACTGTGTACCGTGATAGACTTATTTGTTGGTAAGCATCATTAATTAGTACTTTTTTGGACTAACATCTATAAATGTAGGTCAAAGAGCTATAAATGATTTTTTTTAACTGGTTTATTTTGTTAAGTTTTCACAAATCCAAACAGAAGATCTTCACTTGGTCATGACAATGCTGCGTTAAAAGGATGCGCATTGTGAGAAGAAATGAGGATAGCCCAGAGAGAGAGAACATTGTCTCTTACAATCCCGAGAGAGACATGCTTCAAAGTGTCACACAGAACATCCGCAGCATAGAAGTAGTCGCCTATCCTTACAAAGAATGAACCCCCTTACATAGGCAAGGTGAAATCTCTGAAGAAAATTGGCTCACCTCTCTTCGCAAAGAGAGCATACTAGGATAAATAAGAAGAATGAAACCTCTGAAGAAAGAGAAGCTCGCCTCTCTTCACAAACAGAATGTACCAGGATAAATAGGGAGAATGAAACCTCTTAAGAAACAGAGGCCCGCCTCTTTTGACCTATACCACATTTTCCCATCAACCTCCACCAAACCCTATATAGACTATGTAGACAAAAGTGATTGGACACCACTGTGTAAGTGAAATGATGTGCTCCTACAGCAGACACGTGTTCGTGAAGATATACAATGGGTAGAGGGGAGCTGATTAGATCATTTGCTAACGCAATGGATTGCCAGAAGGACTCTGAAAAGGGGATCATCGTAGGCTGCTCAATCCGAGGTAGGAGAACCATTGCAGATGTTAGGAAGGTTCCTAAATCAACTGTTTACTGTGTTTTGTCATTAATTCATGGAAGAAGAACGATCATTGCAGAAATTCACCTCACCCCGGAAGACCCTTGAAACTGCAAGAAAGGGACCGGAGAGTTCTAACCAGGGAGAGGCAAAATAACAGGGATCGTCCCATGTATACCATTGCACATGAGTTCCAAATGGCCACTAATGTGCTGGTTTCGACAAGTACACTCCATAGGGAGGCCCATGCATTTGGATATTATGGGCGAGTAGCTGCTCATAAACCTCTAATCCAGAGGTTCTCAAACACAGACCTCAAGGCACCCCAACAGTCCAGGTTTTAAGTTTTTCCATGCATGGCCACAGGTGACTTAATTAGCACCTCAGTCAATTTGACCATCTGTGCTGAGCTATGGATATACTTGAAACATGAACTGTAGGGTGACCTGAGGACCACGTTTGAGAACCTCTGTACTTTGCTATTACCATCACATTCACCAGCCCTAGTCTTTTAATGTTCTTATCTGGACAGCTCAGATTTGTATCTGTCCCAGTTTATGTCCGTCCATACAGTTCCTCACCACAACACTGTGATAACTCAAGGGCAATTCTGAAATCATTAATGTATGTTTGATCTTCAGAGCAGCTTCCTGTCACAGAAGGGGTCCAACCTCATGTATTTAGAATCTATTATCAGCCTCCTAACTGTGTTTGAGAGCCTCTGCTCTAATCACAGAGAAGAATGCTGCCCGTCACTTGCGATGATGCAAAGAATGCAAAAACTGGACAGTGGAACAATGGCGGAGAGTGTTATGGAGTGAAGAATCACAGATTAAACTTTAAACAGATCAGATGGGCATGTTTGGGTTTGGAGATTACCAGGAGAACATCTGATGACAAAGAGTACAATACCTACAGTAAAGCATAGAGGTGGTGGCGTTATGCTCTGGGGCTGTTTCAGCTGGTTTGGCAAGGGTCCACTAGTTGTAGTGCATGGTCACATTAACTCTGAGAAGTATAGAGATGTTCTTGATAACTCTGTGCTCCCTACATTGTGGCAGTTCTTCAGTAAAGACAAATGTTTTTTATCAGGAGGACAATTCCACTTGTCATGTTTCAAGGGTGACGCCGGACTAGCATACAGACAATTTTGGTAACCCGGATGGACTGGTCAGTTCAGAGTCCAGATCTTAAACCAATTGAGATCCTCTGGGATAAATTTGAGCGACGGGTGCATCCTAGGCACAGATGATCACTGTCTTAAGGCAGAATGCAAATTACAGCGCCTGCTGTTGTCCAGGAACTTGTGGACAGTTTTCCATAATACAAAAATTATTTTTTTTGTATGTTGTAAAAGTTGTTGAATTGTGCTGCCTCTTCTGCCTATGAGCCTGATTCAGAGCTGGACAGATGTTCAATGCTGCATGCAAGCAGCATTGAATTTCCGTCCGATCTCTCAGATAGGTATGCAGGAGACGTCTCAGTAGGAGACGCCTTCTGCATGTTACTGCAGTCCCAGCACTGCGATCGGCGTTGCCAGGTGGAGGTGCGACCATCAGCAATGCAGCCCCCCCTGCCCCCTGCCCACCCTCTCAATGCCGCTGCCTGTCAACCAGGCAGCGGAAGAGGGAAGCAGCGGACTACAACTGTGAATTCACACCTTGTGCAGCCACAGATTCCCTTGAATCAGAAATCTGCATGGGGTGCAGGTACTGTAACCCACTCTGAATCAGGCCCCACATCCGTTGAACAAACAAATGAATTCAGAAGCCGCTTATTTATTGTCATTGCAATATATCTGTAAAAAATTCCCCCAAGCCCCCATTCACCAATCTGGATCAATAAACACATTTCAGAAGAGGGGTATGGCAGCGAACAAAAATAAACGGACATAAGCAGTAAATTCTATATACCCTCAATGTTATATAAAGTAGCAAGGT
Organism: Pseudophryne corroboree; assembly: GCF_028390025.1. Taxonomy (NCBI): domain Eukaryota; kingdom Metazoa; phylum Chordata; class Amphibia; order Anura; family Myobatrachidae; genus Pseudophryne; species Pseudophryne corroboree. Next base: position 55,875,876 of record NC_086454.1, read on the forward strand.
ACTGACCCCTTACAAAGAAATCAACATGGCGGGTTCCTATCAGCAAACATTACCGTGTAAACCTACAGTAATGGAAGTTAATCCAAATTCCATTTTTTTTATTGCTTTCAAAAATGTGTCTAATGAAAGTACTTCACTTTTTTAGCTTACATTTCTTTAACAAACAGCCGCTCGCTCAATTTTACAGCACAATAGCAGCAAATGGCTGTTCTGCTATAAAGGATGACATGTGCAGGCGTCGTGACAAGCGTATTATGTTTCATAACAAGACAAGTGTAAAATCTGTGCTTGGATATAAATGTCTAATGCTAACACACTGCTAAATGCACTTTTGGGAGAAAAAGAACAGATTTATGTGGGTGTTGTGTGATTGGTATGTATCAAACTCTGCAAGCAAATACATGGCTTTAAACTCACCGAGTTTCTTTTCACAATACAAAAAGGTCTTAGATTAACCGAATACCATTAAAGACTGTCATTAAGAGTTATTTAATTAAATATTATTTATGCATAACATAATACCTGTGCTGCACATATGGGGTCTCATGTAGAGTTGGCCTCATTTTATGTATAAAAGAAAATGAAAGGCGTACTATAAAATGCATCTCATCGGGAGACTGACGCATTGCACAATGTATACTGAATGGCAAAAGTAGTATACAGGTATATGCAATGAGAGATGTGGCTTGATAGTGCTAGAAGAAAGTTCTGAAGTCAGAGTATCCAGTATACAGTATTATATTATACAAGGTACACAAGACAGACCAGTGTATGGACAGTGTTATTAATAAATGCAAAAGTCACATCTACCATGTAAAGTCAATAAATGTAGACAAAAATACAAGATGAACAAGCAATTAATTACAGAACATACATTCGGATGTAATGGAGTCTGAAATTGCTGGAGGTGTGGAATGGCAGCCGATTCCTGACATTTTTGAAAGGGGCAAACACTTATAAGGCAAAACAATGCCTTGCAAGTGATTGCCCCTTTAAAAAAAAAAGTCATATCGGTCTGAATGCAGATATCAGTTAAGCAATGCAATTAGCCGGCTACAGAGATCCAGACCCAATAAGCCAATGAGATCCACCTTGAAAAAGACCTTGTGTCGAAACGGCGTTGGTGATATCAGACAGTGCTTTTTAATTCTCCTACATCCACATCAATCCAAGGTAATATGCAGCATTTGTGTTCACAAGTGTAAGTCCGGAATTCACTTGTGATTGTCATATTCTATTCTGACTCACATTTTGCTCTATCCTGGATTTTTTTGTAATTGATGAAGGGGATTTTATTTAATTATTTTTTAAATTGTATCACGCACCAATAAACGAATTCTTTTTGGAAGAGAAGAGTCACTCATCTATTCAAAGAAACTGCTACGTGTGGGATACCATCTGTTGAAAACGTGAGTGTGGTACGTTTTCATTGAACGGATCTTGTTTCATGCGTTATGATTAGAAGTAAAAAAGAAACCTTTATGTGTATGGTGTTATTTAACTCTAAGTGAGTTTTGGTACGTGTACCTATGTTTGTGAAGTGGTGGTGAGAAACTATCCTTATCTCCTATCAAGAGAAACCTCCACATCCTAGGGCTCTGCTTTAACGGAGAACACACAAAAATTGAACTTATTATAGACATTACTACACATTTGTTGTCCATTTTTGTTTTTTTGCATGTAAACACCTGATAATCATTGGATTTATAGAAAAAGATTAACGAAGGACCACGAGGTTTTGCAAGTATATTATACATTTTTTCTTTATATTTGTCACGTGTACAGCAGCGCCTTTGATCTTCCTTCCACCCGCTATTTTTTCAATGAGAAACAGCTGCTGCCAGTCATCATTGTCATCATCACCATCATCTATAGTATTGATTGAGCACCTGCAAGAGATACTCCTCCTGACATGCGTATAATATATGCTTGCTTGTATTTACATGTGCTTGCCCATCCCCTCCCATCCCGCTCTGCCTCTACAAGTGAAAGGAGTCGGAAGTGTAACACACGCATGTGGGCACAAGTCTCACATTGCCGTTTTCACCCATGAGAATCTCATAACCTGGAATCTTCATTTGCAAGCACCATTTCCATCTTTACAGACCCTTTCCCTCACCCTGAAAAAGGGGTTGATAATACATTGTAAATTAATAATAATTTACTCAACTAACATCACTTGTAACTCATTAGTAAATATTTAGTTGAACATACTTTTGACACATATTTTGGATGGGATTACGGTCTGGGATCTGACTGGGACACTTAAGGACATCTACTGTATTTCTTCATTTCTGCTAACCACTACAATGATTGTGCAGTACATTTTTAATTAATGTCTTGTGAATTTAGTTATTATATAGGCAGAGAACAGCAGAGCTCCTCTTCCCTTCCTTCAAAATTTGCCAGCCTCAGCCTCTAAAAAGGGTATTGATAACATGATGCAACTGCTATCATTCCTCATGTAGGGAGGGTTTTATCTGACTGATGCACAGTGTTTGGCCTGCACCATTCATACCTCATTGCATAGAGTACATGCCAAAAAGTTCCATTAAGGTCCTGTCAGATCATAAAACCTTATTCCAATGGTCTACCAAACTCCCACATGGCACTTGGTAAACTTGTCGTAAGCTAGGATATTGGTTGTTGGCTAGGTCATCTTCCTTCCAATTCTCCCATAAAGCCCTTCTCCTGGTACACCTGGTACATTTCACTGTAGGACCTCACATCGAGGGGGGTCTTTATATGTAAAAATAAAACTCAACTAATTTCTGAGGTAGATTGAGTCAGTGATCCAACGGTGTGAAGAACAGCTCCTGTGCAAAATTTAGGATGCTGTTGCAAAGGGTAGGAATATTTCTAAAATGATAAATAGTTAAAAACCTTTCCATATTTTTTTTAATTAACAATCTATTGTATTTTCAGTTTATATTGTACTGGATTCATGGCAAAAAAATTCTACTTTAATCTGTTCAAATTCAAAATCTGCAGTAACAAATTCAATAAAAATGTGTTGGTGTCTGAATAAGGACTGTATATAATTAACTCCTTAATAACAAGTTCTGTTTTAAACTTTCAGAACCTTAATCATCAGATCAATTTCTTTTTTTTTTTTTTTTAAATCATAAAGTTTTTATTTATAGAACAATCGAAAACAGTATACAGAAAACATGAATACAGTTAGGGTAGAGCATGAGAAAGCAGGAAGATATGATAAATTCCTAGCAAGACGCTCTGAAATACAGATAAAATCATATTTCTTCAAAGTAGATTGTGAGTGAATAAGAATCAAATGTGTGTCGAGAAAAAAGAAAAAAAGAAAATCGGTAATAGACAGAGAACCATACACAAAACATAAGAGAGAGGAAAAGAAGAGAGGGGATAGGAGAAAAACTACTCGCCAGGGCCAGCCAGTGGAACATCTGGGAGAGTTTAGGAAGAAAAAGGAAGAAGAAATATAAGAGCGAATTATAAGGGGGAGAGAAAATGTGGGGGAGGAATGAGAGGAGGGAGGAGGGGAGAGTGGGGGAGGAAAGCAGGAGGAGGGAGGAAAATAGAAGGGAAAAGGGCGTAGAGGAGAAGGCGAGCCGGGTATAAAAAGGGGGAAGGCAAGAGAGGGAGCGATGAGGTATCAGTTGAGGCCCGGTAAATCCACTTGAAATTTAGAGTACCAGGGTTTCCATACATCATGGAATTTGTCCACGGTGTAATTCAGTATAGATGAAAGATGTTCCATCCTTGCCACAAACCAAATACGGTTCACAAGTTCCTGATGCGTGGGATGAGAAGTTTGTTTCCATGATTTAGCAATTTGAAGCTTAGCAGCACAAGAAATATGAAGTACAAGTTTGTTTTCAGGTCTAGACAACTGGCAGGCTGGGGCACACAAAAGTAGCACCATGGGTGGGAGTGAGGGGCAAAAGGGAATCACCAAATTATTCAAATTCTGGACCAAGGTCCAAAAGGGCGCTAGCTTAGGACAACTCCACCAAATATGAAAAAATGATCCAATTTGACCACATTGGCGCCAACAAAGGTTGGGCGTATTGGAGTACATTTGGTGTAAGCGGTGTGGAACAAGACACCATCGAGTATAAACCTTGTAGGAGTTTTCTTTAAAAGATACGCTGATTGAGCACTTAGAAATAGTCAAACGTATATCGTCCCAAACTTCGTCATCGAGGGGGGTTCCCAGATCAGTTTCCCAGGTGATTTCATGCGGGACCTGAGAAGGGGGGACGGGTGTCAAGATAGTTTGATATAATGTAGAGATAATGCCTCGGTCCATAGAGCAATGAATACAGAGGCGTTCCATAGGGGTCGGAAGAGTAGAAAGAGGCGTTTTCCTCATAACAGACAGAGCAAAGTCTCGGATTTGGAGATATTGGTGAAACGAGGACGTGGGGATAGAGTGTTTTGCTTGAAGGTCTGCAAAGGGGTAGGGTGTGTTATTATGGAGGGAGTGATGTAGACGAGTGATACCTGCGCTGGACCAGATAGAGGCCATATGAGGGGAGCGGCCCGGGAGGAAGGAAGGATTATTCCAGATAGGGGTTAGAGGGGAGGGGGATGCGTGGAGAGAGAGTTTATTTTGTTGTGAGTCCCAGATTGACAATGTGAGGGATACTGTAGGAATAGACTTGATGTTTAAAGGTTGGTGAAGTCTAGGAAGCCACGGGAGGTTAGAAATGGAATCAACCTGGGCCAGATCGCTTTCCAGGTCCACCCACCGTTTCAAACAACGCGGAGAGTGCCAAGCGACTAATTGACTCAGGACCGTGGCGTGGTAGTATCTCGAAATAGAGGGAAGGCCCAAGCCGCCACATATGGAGCTTTTCTGCAGAGTTTCCCTGCGTAACCTAGGCTTCTTATCGTTCCATGTAAATTTGCAGAATTGAGTCTGGAGAGTTTTCAGAGTACGGGGAGGAATAGGGATAGGCAGGGACTGGAAAAGGTACAATTATTTGGGGAGAACATTCATTTTAATAGCGTTAATCCTACCTATCCAAGAAATAAAGTGTTTTCGCCAAGATAGAATGCCCTGTGATATTTCTTTAAACAAGGGGGGTAATTCGCTTCGAACAAAGAATGGTACGATTTAGTAATATGGATACCTAAGTAGTTAATGGAGCAGTGCCGCCAAGTGAAATCAAAATTGGATTTGAGCAGAGTCAATGTGTCCGTTGAAACGTGTAAGGGCAGAGCTTCGGATTTCTCATTATTAATTCTATAACCGGAGAGGTCCCCATATAAGGTTAATTCCTTAAATAGATTAGGTAGGGAGATTATCGGATTGGTAAGTGTGAGAAGAACGTCGTCGGCAAAGAGGGAGAGTTTGTATTGTGAATCCTTGACGCTGAAGCCCGAGATGTCCGGGTTAAGGCGAATACAACATGCATGGGGTTCTATTATTAAGGCAAATATAAGGGGTGATAGGGGGCAGCCTTGGCGTGTGCCGTTAGCAATGGGGAAGGAGTCCGAAAGGATGCCATTTGTAAGGACCGAAGTGGAGGAGTTGTGATAGAGTGCTGTGATGGTGTGGAGGAATTCACCTTGGAAACCAAAGCTACGAAGGGTTTGAGTAAGAAACGCCCAGGAGACTCTATCAAAGGCCTTTTCTGCGTCCAAAGCTAATAGCATGGAGGAGAGCTTATTTACGTTAGCATGGTGTACCAGGGCAATAGTACGTCTGGTGTTATCTAGAGCTTGACGGGAAGGTACAAAACCGACTTGATCGGGGTGTATTAGAGATGGGAGGAGCGGGTTGAGACGCAAGGCCAATATTTTTGAGAAGAGTTTTAGGTCCGTGTTTAGAAGGGATATAGGACGATAGTTAGAGACCAGTAGTCGGTCTTTGCCCGGTTTGGGGATGACAGTGATTAAAGCTTTAGTGGTTTAGCTACGGAAACAATCGCCGGTAAAAACTTTATTGAAAAGTGAAGTTAGGTGGGGAATAAGAGAGCTTCCAAATGTTTTGTAATTTGCGAATGGTAAGCCATCGGGACCCGGGGCTTTGGACGGTTTTTGCAGCTGAAGGGCCGCAAACACCTCCTCCTTTGAAATAGGCCGGCATAATGCCTCAGAGGTGGGGCAGTCAAGTTTTGGCAAGGAGCATGAAGCTAGATAGTCTGGGCAGGCCCGGCGACAGGGGGGGTCAAAGGGGACAACCCTCCCGGGCCCCAAGCTTCAGGGGGGCCCCATCACTTGCTTGGTCTGGTTGGTCTTCGCTTTGTTGCCTTCATTATGCTTGCGGCATGCCTCTCTGCCACCCCGTCCCTGTCTGACGATCTGCTGCCGCTGCCGCTGAAGAGCCAGGCAGCAGAGCAGCAAACACAGGCTACACTGACTGTTTGAGTCAGGGCTCCTTATAGCAGCTGCCCGCAGCACTACCTCTGTCCAACCCTGCTCCCTATGTGCCTGGATGGCACCCTCACAGCCTGTCATACTGTATACTGTATGTCAAGATACTGCCATATTATTCTATATAAATGTGTGTATGGTGAGTTCTATGTGTGTGTATGTATATATATATATATATAGTGTAGGTAACAATGAGCGGCACTCAGCAGACTTGAAGTAACGAAAATGCAGTTAGTTTAATCCGACATGTTTCGGGGACAACCCCGTCCTCAGGGCCTAACCACTGGTTAGGCCCTGAGGACGGGGTTGTCCCCGAAACATGTCGGATTAAACTAACTGCATTTTCGTTACTTCAAGTCTGCTGAGTGCCGCTCATTGTTACCTACACTGCATATTGGGAGATAGTATTCATCTCACCTGGGAGGGCACCGCAGCCATTTACCTGCAAGAGCAGGGAGTGCCGGGACAAACAGTTTGGATATATATATATATATATATGCAAAAAATGTCCCTGGCACTCCGGGCTTCCGTTCACCTTGCTCCGGTGCCCTCCCCTCAGATATGCATCTGTGTATATGGTCCTTGTATGCCGCCCATACAAGGACCATATATATATATATATATATATATATATGTGTGTGTGTATATATATATGTATAAATTATAATATATACTGTATATTTTATATATATATATAATAAGATTTTACATACCGATAAATCTATTTCTCGTAGTCCGTAGTGGATGCTGGGGACTCCGTCAGGACCATGGAGATTAGCGGCTCCGCAGGAGACAGGGCACAAAAATAAAGCTTTAGGATCAGGTGGTGTGCACTGGCTTCTCCCCCTGTGACCCTCCTCCAAGCCTCAGTTAGGATACTGTGCCCGGACGAGCGTACACAATAAGGAAGGATTTTGAATCCCGGGTAAGACTCATACCAGCCACACCAATCACACCGTACAACTTGTGATCTGAACCCAGTTAACAGTATGACAAACGTAGGAGCCTCTGAACAGACGGCTCACAACAATAACAACCTGATTTTTTTGTAACAATAACTATGTACAAGTATTGCAGACAATCCGCACTTGGGATGGGCGCCCAGCATCCACTACGGACTACGAGAAATAGATTTATCGGTAAGTAAAATCTTATTTTCTCTGACGTCCTAGTGGATGCTGGGGACTCCGTCAGGACCATGGGGATTATACCAAAGCTCCCAAACGGGCGGGAGAGTGCGGATGACTCTGCAGCACCGAATGAGAGAACTCCAGGTCCTCTTTAGCCAGGGTATCAAATTTGTAGAATTTTACAAACGTGTTCTCCCCCGACCACATAGCTGCTCGGCAGAGTTGCAATGCCGAGACCCCTCGGGCAGCCGCCCAGGATGAGCCCACCTTCCTTGTGGAATGGGCCTTGACAGATTTAGGCTGTGGCAGGCCTGCCACAGAATGTGCAAGTTGAATTGTGCTACAAATCCAACGAGCAATCGTCTGCTTAGAAGCAGGAGCACCCAGCTTGTTGGGTGCATATAGTATAAACAGCGAGTCAGATTTTCTGACTCCAGCCGTCCTTGAAATATATATTCTCAATGCCCGGACAACGTCCAGCAACTTGGAATCCCCAAATCGCTAGTAGCCGCAGGCACCACAATAGGCTGGTTCAGATGAAACGCTGACACCACCTTAGGCAGAAAATGAGGACGCGTCCGCAGTTCTGCCCTGTCCGAATGGAAAATCAGATATGGGCTTTTATACGATAAAGCCGCCAATTCTGATACTCTCCTGGCTGAAGCCAGGGCCAGTAGCATGGTTACTTTCCACGTAAGATATTTCAAATCCACCGATTTGAGTGGCTCAAACCAATGGGATTTGAGAAAATCCAAAACTACATTAAGGTCCCACGGAGCCACAGGGGGCACCACCGGGGGCTGTATATGTAGTACTCCTTTAACAAAAGTCTGGACTTCAGGAACTGAAGCCAATTCTTTCTGGAAGAAAATCGACAGGGCCGAAATTTGAACCTTAATGGACCCCAATTTGAGGCCCATAGACAATCCTGTTTGTAGGAAATGCAGGAATCGACCCAGTTGAAATTCCTCCGTGGGGACCTTCCTGGCCTCACACCACGCAACATATTTTCTCCAAATGCGGTGATAATGTTGTGCAGTCACCTCCTTCCTGACTTTAACCAGTGTAGGAATGACCTCTTCCGGAATGCCTTTTTCCTTTAGAATTCGGCGTTCAAGCGCCACGCCGTCAAACGCAGCAGCGGTAAGTCTTGGAATAGACACGGTCCCTGCTGAATCAGGTCCCGCCTTAGAGGTAGAGGCCACGGATTTTCCGTGAGCATCTCCTGAAGTTCCGGGTACCAAGTTCTTCTTGGCCAATCCGGAGCCACGAGTATCGTTCTTACTCCCCTTTGCCGTATAATTCTCAGTACTTTGGGTATGAGAGGCAGAGGAGGAAACACATACACTGACTGGAACACCCACGGTGTTACCAGAGCGTCCACAGCTATTGCCTGAGGGTCTCCTGACCTGGCGCAATACCTGTCCAGTTTTTTGTTGAGGCGAGACGCCATCATATCCACCTTTGGTTTTTCCCAACGGTTCACAATCATGTGGAAGACTTCTGGATGAAGTCCCCACTCTCCCGGGTGTAGATCGTGTCTGCTGAGGAAGTCTGCTTCCCAGTTGTCCACTCCCGGAATGAACACTGCTGACAGTGCTATCACATGATCTTCCGCCCAGCGAAGAATCCTTGCAGCTTCTGTCATTGCTCTCCTGCTTCTTGTGCCGCCCTGTCTGTTTACGTGGGCGACTGCCGTGATGTTGTCCGACAGGATCAACACCGGCTGACCCTGAAGCAGGGGTTTTGCCAGACTTAGAGCATTGTAAATCGCTCTTAGCTCCAGTATATTTATGTGAAGAGACATCTCCAGGCTTGACCATACTCCCTGGAAGTTTCTTCCCTGTGTGACCACTCCCCAGCCTCTCAGACTGGCATCCGTGGTCACCAGGACCCAGTCCTGTATGCCGAATCTGCGGCCTTCTAACAGATGAGCACTCTGCAACCACCACAGAAGAGACACCCTTGTCCGTGGCGATAAGGTTATCCGCTGATGCATCTGCAGATGCGATCCGGACCATTTGTCCAGCAGATCCCACTGAAAAGTTCGTGCGTGGAATCTGCCGAATGGGATTGCTTCGTAAGAAGCCACCATCTTTCCCAGGACTCTTGTGCATTGATGCACAGACACTTTTCCTGGTTTTAGGAGGTTCCTGACAAGTTCGGATAACTCCTTGGCTTTCTCCTCCGGAAGAAACACCTTTTTCTGAACCGTGTCCAGAATCATTCCCAGGAACAGCAGACGTGTTGTCGGGGTCAACTGAGATTTTGGAAAATTCAGAATCCACCCGTGTTGTTGCAGCACTACTTGGGTTAGTGCTACTCCGTCCTCCAGCTGTTCTCTGGACCTTGCCCTTATCAGGAGATCGTCCAAGTAAGGGATAATTAATACGCCTCTTCTTCGCAGAAGAATCATCATTTCGGCCATTACCTTGGTAAAGACCCGAGGTGCCGTGGACAATCCAAACGGCAGCGTCTGAAACTGATAATGACAGTTTTGCACCACGAACCTGAGGTACCCTTGATGTGAAGGGCAAATTGGGACATGCAGGTAAGCATCTTTTATGTCCAGGGACACCATAAAGTCCCCTTCTTCCAGATTCGCTATCACTGCTCTGAGTGATTCCATCTTGAAACTGAATTTTTGTATGTACAGGTTCAAAGATTTCAGATTTAGAATAGGTCTTACCGAGCCGTCCGGCTTCGGTACCACAAATAGCGTGGAGTAATACCCCTTTCCCTGTTGTAGGAGGGGTACCTTGACTATCACCTGCTGAGAAAACAGCTTGTGAATGGCTTCCAATACCGTCGCCCTGTCTGAGGGAGACGTTGGCAAAGCAGACTTTAGGAACCGGCGAGGGGGAGACTTCTCGAATTCCAACCTGTAACCCTGAGATACTACCTGCAGGATCCAGGGGTCCACCTGTGAGCAAGCCCACTGCGCGCTGAAATTCTTGAGTCGACCCCCCACCGTTCCTGAGTCCGCTTGTAAAGCCCCAGCGTCATGCTGAGGGCTTTGCAGAACCCGCGGAGGGCTTCTGTTCCTGGGAAGGAGCTGCTTGCTGCCCTCTCTTACCCTTTCCTCTGCCTCGGGGCAGATATGACTGTCCTTTTGCCCGCTTGTTCTTATAGGACCGAAAGGACTGCGGCTGAAAAGACGGTGTCTTTTTCTGTTGGGAGGGGGTCTGAGGTAAAAAGGTGGATTTCCCGGCCGTTGCCGTGGCCACCAGATCCGATAGACCGACGCCAAATAATTCCTCCCCTTTATACGGCAATACTTCCATATGCCGTTTGGAATCCGCATCACCTGACCACTGTCGTGTCCATAAACTTCTTCTGGCAGATATGGACATCGCACTTACTCTCGATGCCAGAGTGCAAATATCCCTCTGAGCATCTCGCATATAAAGAAAAGCATCCTTTAATTGCTCTAAAGTCTGTAAAATACTGTCCCTATCCAGGGTATCAATATTTTCAGTCAGGGAATCCGACCAGACCACCCCAGCACTGCACATCCAGGCTGAGGCGATGGCTGGTCGCAGTATAACACCAGTATGTGTGTATATACTTTTTAGGGTAGTTTCCAGCCTCCTATCAGCTGGATCCTTGAGGGCGGCCGTATCAGGAGACGGTAACGCCACTTGTTTTGATAAGCGTGTGAGCGCCTTATCCACCTTAGGGGGTGTTTCCCAGCGCGCCCTAACCTCTGGCGGGAAAGGGTATAATGCCAATAACTTTTTTGAAATTAGCCCTTTTCTATCTGGGTTAACCCACGCTTCATCACATACATCATTCAATTCCTCTGATTCAGGAAAAACTACAGGTAGTTTTTTCACCCCCCACATAATACCCCTTTTTGTGGTACTTGTAGTATCAGAGATATGCAAAGCCTCCTTCATTGCCGTGATCATATAACGTGTGGCCCTACTGGAAAATACGTTTGTTTCTTCACCGTCGACACTAGATTCAGTGTCCGTGTCTGGGTCTGTATCGACCGACTGAGGTAAAGGGCGTTTTACAGCCCCTGACGGTGTCTGAGACGCCTGGGCAGGTACTAACTGGTTTGACGGCGGTCTCATGTCGTCAACTGATTTTTGTAATGTGCTGACATTATCACGTAATTCCATAAACAAAGCCATCCATTCCGGTGTCGACTCCCTAGGGGGTGACATCCCCATTACCGGCAATTGCTCTGCCTCCACACCAACATCGTCCTCATACATGTCGACACACACGTACCGACACACAGCAGACACACAGGGAATGCTCTATTGAAGACAGGACCCCACTAGCCCTTTGGGGAGACAGAGGGAGAGTTTGCCAGCACACACCCAAGCGCTATAATATATATGGGAACAACCCTATATAAGTGTTGTATCCTTATAGCAGCTTAAATATAGTAATATCGCCAAAAAAAGTGCCCCCCCCTCTCTGTTTTACCCTGTTTCTGTAGTGCAGTGCAGGGGAGAGTCCTGGGAGCCTTCCTCACAGCGGAGCTGAGCAGGAAAATGGCGCTGTGTGCTGAGGAGAATAAGCCCTGCCCCCTATTTCGGCGGGCTCTTCTCCGGAGTTTGTGAGATCTGGCAGGGGTTAAATACATCCATATAGCCTCAAGGGCTATATGTGATGTATTTTTAGCCATAAAAAGGTATTATACATTGCTGCCCAGGGCGCCCCCCCAGCGCCCTGCACCCTCCGTGACCGCTGTGTGAAGTGTGCTGACAACAATGGCGCACAGCTGCAGTGCTGTGCGCTACCTCAGGAAGACTGAAAAGTCTTCTGCCGCCTGCTTCTGGACCTCTTCCATCTTCGGCATCTGCAAGGGGGGTCGGCGGCGCGGCTCCGGGACGAACCCCAGGGTGAGACCTGTGTTCCGACTCCCTCTGGAGCTAATGGTGTCCAGTAGCCTAAGAAGCCAATCCATCCTGCACGCAGGTGAGTTCACTTCTCTCCCCTAAGTCCCTCGATGCAGTGAGCCTGTTGCCAGCAGGACTCACTGAAAATAAAAAACCTAAAAACTTTTTCTAAGCAGCTCTTTAGGAGAGCCACCTAGATTGCACCCTGCTCGGACGGGCACAAAAACCTAACTGAGGCTTGGAGGAGGGTCATAGGGGGAGGAGCCAGTGCACACCACCTGATCCTAAAGCTTTAGTTTTGTGCCCTGTCTCCTGCGGAGCCGCTAATCCCCATGGTCCTGACGGAGTCCCCAGCATCCACTAGGACGTCAGAGAAATATATATATATATATATATATACAGTATATATGTGTGTGTGTGTGTGTGTGTGTGTGTGTGTGTGTGTGTGTGTGTGTGTATATATATATATATATATAATTTTTTTACAGCGACTTTGTACTTTATAAGGGGGGGGGTCAAGGCAGGGTGGGGGGCCCCGGAGAAATTGGTGTACCGGGCCCCAAGATTTCTCTTGCCGGCCCTGAGTCTGGGGTGGGTATGCGTGCATCAGAAGCAGCAGATTCAATGTCTGGGTAATTATATAGTCCAGTGGCGTGCGGTGAGGTCAGTGGCTGGTGAGGCACTGCAGCCACAATGTACGCTGAGGCCCACCGATGACCCCTACCACCGCTGAGCTGATGTCTGCTACCGCCCCACAAGCCAATACCCACTGCTGCTGCTGCTAATGGCTGCTGCCAATGCCAATCTACTACAAAATCGCCACCATCAACGGTCCTGGCCCCCCAGCCGCTAATTTGCATCTCAGTCCGATGCAGCCACTGCCAAACTTGTGATGAGCAGGCGGCTAATATATTGTACATTTTGTAAAATAGAAAATAAATATTAAGGGGGGAGGGTGATGCCAGGGAGAGGGTGACAGCAGTGGGTGACAGAGAGAAGGTGACACTGACAGTATTGGGAGACAGGGAGAGGGTGACGCCAGGGAGAGGACAACAGCAGTGAGTGACAGAGTGAAGGTGACACTGACAGCATTGGGTGACACCAGGGAGAGGATGACAGAAGTGGGTGCCAGGGAGAGGGTGACGCTGTGGAGAGGATGACAGCAGTGGGTTACACGGAGAGGGTGACACTAGGTATAGCACAATATAAAATTCAACATAAACAGCACAGCCCGGGGTCAGTGTAACAGCACGGGCGAGCTTACACAATGTCACACTGAAAATACACTTAGAAATAAGAAGGCTCTTTTTGGGGGGCACGCTTGAAAATGTCCGCAGGGATGTAAATGCACACATTTTTTTCTGGTCCCGCTCTTATCAGCGATCGTGGAGGGCACACAGCAATGCTTTTTAGTATCAGGGTGACCCGTTCCCCCTAACGCAGACAGCAGAAGGGACCCTCTATCACTATACAGTATACTGTACTACACTCTCGGTAATTTACCTCAAATATTGGCTCTGTATTTTTTCCTATTTTTCAGCACTCTCTCATTGGCGAATTTGTTGTAGTCTCCCTGCACTGTCCTTTGGCATCAGGGTTACGATCAGCATCTAACACCAACAGCAGAAGTGTTCTTTCTGTCTTATTTTTTTTATTTACAGTAAATTATACAGTGCAGGTACACAATTATGTATTCCTGTTTTAACTGGAAATACCTGTGCAAATAACTACGTTACTGCACAATCTGTTGAATCAAATTGTATCAATCGCTTTCTTTAACAAAAAATTCTAACAATGTGGCAATCATAAAATAACAGTGTTGCTACCACTTACATTAGTTGGTGAATATAAACTTGTTTTATAGCAACAAAATATTCAGTTGCCGCTTTTGAACTTGTTCTAAAGCAACAAACGTTTTAGCAATTAGAACACATCAGTGTTTCTGTTATCTTTATCACAAGCTTACAGTATATTGTTGCTCCTGGGACCCTCATGCTTGATCAATTGAGGTGAATACTGTTCTCTCTAATACAAGCCTATACTGTTATTCTTAAGGACCTCGATACTTTACTAATTGAGGTGACAATTGTGTCTTTTCCATATTGGGTTACTCTAACTTTACATTATTTTATATTTATGTGATCTTTTTCAAATATCACAATAATTGGCGGTTAGGGAGCAATATGATTAAGGATCATTAATGCCAATTAACTTGTTTTTTGTATTTATGCTTTTGACCGAGTGTTATGCGGATAATGAATGAGGTCCGCCGTTGGAATTGCTCCTATATTACATGTGCAGTTTCAGTCATTTGTAAACATTTCAGATCTTTTTGGTGTATAACATTAATTGGTATTGTCATTTATGACTAGAGTAGTGATTATGTGATCAACAAATTGTTTATACATTAAAGGTCACTTTTACGTTTGAATGAATTAAATGTTTGGTATGTGTAAGTATTTTGGGGAACTGTACTCTTTTAAGATGGAATAATAAAAGTTATGTTTTAATTTTTTCTAAGTGTGCATTTACAACCCTGCGGACATTTTCAAGCGTGCCCCCCAAAAAAGAGCCTTCTTTCTTCTAAGTGTATTTTCTCTGTTTATTTGGTTCTGGGGAGCACCGCCAACCCGTATTATACATTTGCTCTCTAGGGCTTATAAATTAGGTAGTTGGCTTTGTATCAGTACTTCATGATATTTCCCATCCATTTGCATCTGTTTGAGACATTATCAGATGCTCAGGGTGGGGTTCCTGTTGTGGATATTCAATTTGTGTTTTTCTGTCCACAATGTCACACTGACAAGCACTCACACTGTACTGAGGCACACACTCATACTGAGACACACACTCATACTGAGACACGCAAACTGACACTCACACTGAGGCGCACACACTCATACTGAGACACGCACACTGTCACTTACACTGAGGCACACACACTCATACTGAGACACGCACACTGACACTCACACTGAGGTGCACACACTCATACTGAGACACGCACACTGACACTCACACTGTGGCACACACACTCATACTGAGACACGCACACTGTCACACACTGAGGCACACACACTCATACTGAGACACACACTCATACTGAGACACGCACACTGACACTCACACTGAGGCGCACACAGTCATACTGAGACACACATTGTCACTCACACTGAGGCACAGACACTCATACTGAGACACGCACACTGACACTCACACTGAGGCACACACACTCATACTGAGACACGCACACTGACACTCACACTGAGGCGCACACACTCATACTGAGACACGCACACTGACACTCACACTGACGCGCACACACTCATACTGAGACACGCACACTGACACTTACACTGAGGCACACACACTCATACTGAGACACACACACTGTCACTTACACTGAGGCACTCACACTTTTACTGAGACACACAGACACACTGAGGCACACATTCATACCGAGGCACACACACATTACCACAGTAGCTACCTCCAAGCTGGAGACTCCAGCTCACACTGCAGGAGCCAGTGTCAGCAAAGTAGGCAAAGCAGCAGTCAGATCAGGAAACGTGGCATAATTGGGGGCGTGGCTTAGTCACGGATATGTGACCACGCCTTTTTTTATAAAAATAACCCCTCACCATCAAGCAGCAGGCTCTAGTGTATAGTGCTCCCCCCCCCCTCCCCCCTTAACGCACCACTGCTGCTCCCTGCAGCCCTGTCACCCGTGGGAGTCTCTGGTGATCTGTGGGTGTGAGCTGCCCCCCTTCCCACGTTACTTTCATTCACTCACCCCCCCTCACCTGGGTCCTCGGCATATGTGCTTTCCGCAGAGGTGTCAGTGCTGCTCCCTGGGAGAGAGCAGTGGAGGAAGGGGGTTAGCGCACCCCAGCTGCATAAAGCACTCCCAGCTTCTCTGCACTTGGCTCTCGCGATGCTGTCTTCCGCTCTCCCCCCCTCCTCCATGTACCGCTGCTGCTGCACTGTGTCTTCCGGCTCTGCCTGTGTGTGACAGGCGCCGGACTGGCAGCGGCAGCAACAGCAAGGACAGTGCTGTGAGTAAGGAGGCAGGGAGGGGAGAGCCGCTCATAATGAAGTCAGCGCCGCATGCACTCTGTCTCCTGGGCATCCCGGCACGCTGCACTGGAGCAGTGCCTGACGTGTCCCGCCGCCGCTTCTCCCAGCCGCGTCTATGTGATTGGACCAGCGGATCCAGCACTGGATCCGCTGTCCAATCACAGGTGCCTCGCTAGCAGGGGCGTGCTTTCCCTGCTAGCGAGGCACTTGTATAAGTGCCGCTTTCCACTCTTTTTGTGATGGGCTTTTACAGCCCAGCGCATGGCCCCGCCCCCCGCTTTGTCCCGTTCCCACTGATTACGGGAGGCACTAGCTGTCAGTGCCTTCCAAACCAGTGGCATAACTACTGCCCCCGCAGTCCTCGCGGTGGCTTGGGGGCGAGGGGCTGCGGGGGCGCCACTGACTTAGAACAGATTGACATGCGGACGCTCGTCCGCATGTCAATCTGCGGTCTCCTTCCCTCCGCTGCTGTGTTGGAGGGACACGGAGGGCACCGCGCGTGCCTCTCCAGTGTCCCTCCTGGCTCTCCAGCCGGTGTAATAAAGGAAGTGCCATTCGTGAGCTCTGATTGGCTCACGAACTGGCACTTCCTTTATTAGACCCGCAGGAGAGCCAGGAAGGACAGGGGTGAGGCGCGCGCTGTGCCCTCCGTGTCCCTCCAACACAAAGGAGCGACGGGGGGGGGGGGGAGGGGGGGGGGGGGATAGGGGAGCAGGCACTGTGGGGGAATAACTGCCACTGAGGGCATGTACCTGGCGGCACTGTGGGGGAATATCTGCCACTGAGGGCATGTACCTGGCGGCACTGTGGGGGAATATCTGGCACTGGGGGCATATACCTGGCACTGTGTGGAGGAATATCTGGCACTGGGGGCATATACCTGGAACTGTGGGGCAATATCTGGCACTGGGGGGAGCAGGCACTGAGGGGGCTTATGTGACAATGGGGGGGAATATCTGGCACTGGGGGCATATACCTGGCACTGTGGGGGAATATCTGGCACTGGGGGGAGCAGGCACTGAGGGGGCATATGTGGCACTGTGGGGGAATATCTGGCACTGGGGGCAAATACCTGGCACTGTGGGGGAATATCTGGCACTGGGGGGAGCAGGCACTGAGGGGGCATATGTGGCACTGTGGGGGAATATCTGGCACTGGGGGCATATACCTGGCACTGTGGGGGAATATCTGGCACTGGGGGCATATGTGGCACTGGGGGGGGGTATATTTGGCACTGGGGGCATGTACCTGGCACTGTGGGGGAATATCTGGCACTGTGGGCATATGTGGCACTGGGAGCACGGCCCTACCAACAAGCACTACACCCTAGCAACGAGCATGACACCCAGTGCATGAAACCCCTGGCAACGAGCATGACACCCTGAGCATGAAAATCCCTGGCACCGTGCATGGAACCAAGAGCATGAAACCCCTGGCAACGAGCAGGTAATTTAAAAGTAATTAGAAGCCTAACTGTAGAACTTAATGTGTAATGGGCATTACGGTGTGTGGCATAATGTATCACGGACATTGTGGTGTGTGTCATAATGTGTCAGGCATTACGGTGTGTTGTATACTATATCACGATCATTGTGGTATAATGTCTCAGGGTCATTGCGGTGTGTGTCATAATGTGTCACAGACATTGTATGTGCTATAATGTATCAGGGGCATTGCAGTGTGTAGCATAATGTATAACGGGCATTGCGATTCCTGTCATAATGTGTCACAGGCATTACGGTGTGTGGCATAATGTGTCGGGGGCATTACAGTGTGTGCATATTGTGTCATGTGCATTATTGTGTGTGGCATAATGTCTAAGGGCCATTGCAGTATGTGGAATAATGTATACTGGGCATTACTATAAGGAGGAAAAATGACAAATAATGTAAGGGGCATGAATCAGGATTATTTTTCTTTCCTGTGGTGGCTAACGTCTGGGCGTGCAGGTTGCAAAACTGGGGTATAAGGTAGTCTTTTCCTGCAATGCCACGCCCCTTTATGCGAAGCCACGCCCATTTCAACTAAGCCACACACCCTTTTTTGGCGGCGCGCACATATTTGTCCCTTTGCTACTGCCAATTATGGGGGGGGGGGGGGGGGGCGCAGAAGAATTTTTTGGCTTGGGGGAGAAAAATTTCTTGTTACGCCACTGTCCCAAATGTATTACAATGGACTACAATGATTATAATAAAACAAAGAGGGTACATATGACACAGGATATGTGTCTTATGTATCTTCTTTGTATTATTTTAATCATTAGTGACAGGGGAGGCTCTGCCTCCCCTGACTGCATGTCCCTGATATAGTCGTGTGTAGTATTCCTTAATAATTAGATCAATTTTAACGCTTTGTTTTTGCACCTGTCTCACAAGGGTATGTGGTTAATATACCGGTATGTCAGCCACATGTTATCAATCCAGTCTGTGAAGATTCTCCCTTTTGAACTCACACCTTGTTAAGGTGATGGAGGATCTAACTTGCCATCATATTCTGGACATTTCTCACTGATACACAAATTTTATATCTGTACAACTTTTTAATGTGTATGTTTAAAACTTGTGTTAATAAACCAACAACTGGTACTAGTTGGCCTTGGGCCTTTTGTTTGGGTGATTCTCTGGTAAAGGGGATATCTGTTTCAGGACCCCAAGAAACATTATCTACAGTATAAGAATTCTCCAATTTGCAGTCTATACCTATTGGGTTCATCTTGGAAGAATCTATGAAAAAACATTCAACTAATATAACACACTTGGGAATTGTGTTTTATTCTATGTGTATTTGAGATTTATCAACAGAGATCTCTCCTATAGTGCTGCTCCTGTTTTCGTGCAAGATAAGGATATAGGGCCTAATTCAGACCTGTTCGCTCGCTAGGGTTTTTTTGCAGTCCTGCGTTCGCATAGTCGCCGCCCATAGGGGAGTGTATTTTCGCTGTGCAAGTGTGCAAACGCATGTGTAGCAGAGCTGTACAAACAGATGTTGTGCAGTCTCTGCACAGCTCAGGACTTACTCAGCCGCTGCGAACACTTCAGCCTGTCCGGGGCCGGAACTGATGTCAGGAACCCTCCCTGCAAACGCATGGACACACCTGCTTTTTTCCAACCACTCCCTGAAAACGGTCAGTTGACACCCACAAACGGCTTCTTCCTGTCAATGTCCTTGCAAACGCCCGTGCGAATGGATTCTTCGCACAAACCCATTGCTGAGTGGTGCTCCGCTTTGTACCCGTGCGACTCGCCTGCGCACTGCGGTACAAATGCATGCGCAGTTTAGACCTGATTGCCCGCTGTACGAAAACGCAGCCTAGCGATCAGGTCTGAATTAGGCCCATTGTTTCTAATATATATATATATATCAAGCTTGCGAGCAGGGCCTTCCTACCTCTATGTCTGTCTGTTTTTACCCAGTTTTGTTCTATTACTGTTGTTCTAATTGTAAAGCGCAACGGAATATGCTGCGCTATATAAGAAACTGTTAATAAATAAATAAATAAATAAATAATACCTATATTTAATTTTTTATATATATATATATATATATATATATATATATATATATATATAATATCCATTTTCACATAACGTTCCCCATTGGAATACAGTATAAAACAGGTCAGTCTCTTAATCCACCCACTGTCAGAGCGATAGTGTGTCATTTCTGTGTGCAAGTCATAGTAGTTTAAAAAACTAGGATGAATCTCTGCTTCATCTGAACAAGTATATTTCCCAGATCATCTTATCACATGACTGGTTACAAATAGTACCATTTTCCCTGTAAGTAAGTTTTAAGGAAACTTTTGGATCACTTTGCTGCATCAGTGGTCCCTGTAATAAACACTATCACCATGACATACCGAAGTGCTTTAGTTTGATACAATCCAACATGAATGAGCAGTTTATTTGATGAATGGTTTAACACATAGGGAGTTTGCTGATATTCACTTACTGGTGCATGCGAGCCCGGCTGAATGGAGCTGTATAACAATCTGTATCTTCGAGATCTGGAAGGGCCTCTTTGTCCAGCTTCATCGGGTTCCTAGGCAGCCAGCTTTTAAGCTGTCTCATATTCCTCTGCAAACTAAGAGAAAGAAATGCTTTATAGCTATTCACTTCATCAGGCTTGACCTTACCCAGAATTTCTCAAAGTATCATGCTCCTATATAGCCGTTGCATGCTACTGTAGCGGATTAGATACAGTACTGGTGCATTATCTTTCTTCTTTCTAAAATCAAAAGACACTACAAGAGGCATTTACACCATTGACAGTAGGAGGCGGTAGATCCAAACTTCCATCATTCTTATTCAGGCATAGCTAAAAATCCTATTAAATGTTACATAAAATCATAGATTGCAAACAGAATAAAATGGAGCTCCACAATATTAGTTAAATAATATTCCCTAGTAGATACTTAAATGATTTGCAAATTATTGTTAACTTTTCTGCTACCTTCCGAGAGAAAAAGACAAGTTCATTAATATTTGTTCTCACTGATCTATTTGTCTATTGAATATTTCATTCAACGGGTACAGTAAATTATCACATGGGCTTCAATAGATAGTAGCCTGGGCTTTTGAGCCCCATGCCACAGTAATTCACTGCAACAGAGCATTTAAGGCTGCTCCTGTATGGATATATTTCTGTTTGTTTGTTATTTTAACAGTGTTGCAGAATTCTGCAGAGCAATTAGTCTTTTGATCAGCAAATTAGCTGAAAACTGCAATTGTAACTATTCAACCAGAAACATTGAAACACAATGCTTATTGCATACATGATAGTATTTTGCAAATCATTTGAGTTGAGTTGGGAATATGAATGTAAAGCCAAAAATTGTTGCATATCTTGTTAGTCTAAATGATCTCAATTAAATAGACTTGATGATCTACTTATGTTAATGTTTGCATTTAACATAGTTCTGATTTATATATGATGATGTTACATGGTACAATTAAGCTGGGTTGTGGTTATGATTAAGTTAATGATGTATTTGCAAACTGCAAGCCAGATGTTATTTATTTATTTATTTATTTTAATTAAGGCTTCTAGTAAATTTAAAGGCACAGTTATAAGACAAAACATTACACAGTATTGCAGAAATACACTAAGTGGTGAGCGCCTTCCAGTACCATTGTGTTAACCTTATCAAATGTACCATAAAATTAATCATTCACTATACAGATCCAGAAATTCCAGGTCACCTACTCCTAAAATACATGAAATATAATTATAATTGTAACACAATGGTTTCCTCCAGATCATGATATCTCTTTCAGTATTATTAATAGTGGAGGAAGGGCCCGTGCAATCCGTGCATGAAACTCATGTGTGGCTGCAAGTACTCATGGTTTCTCAAGTGCAAAAATATGTAAATGCATTTCCCTTGTGCACTGCCATGCAACGGAATGTGCAAGCCCTGCTAAGCCACTTTTCTGATCTGAGCATTGCTCAAATGCGCTGGAGGTCTGACTGAACCACCATCGGATGAACATTGATTTCTTGAGCAGCTCCTGGCTGGCGCAGAGTCTCCAATGTAACTTTCTTTAAAAATGGCAACTGAGGCAGCAGTGCTGCGAAAGATATTGCAACCGCATACTGATATATACACCTGTGACCCTCACATACCATGCCCATGACCCGCCCATAACACGCCCATGACCCTCCCATAACATGCACATGACCCTCCCATAAATTGCCCATAACACACGTATGACCCTCCCATGATACGCACATGTCCCTCCCACAATATGCACATGACCCTCCCATAACATGGCCATGTCCCTCCCACAATATGCACATGACCCTCCCATAACATGGCCATGTCCCTCCCACAATATGCACATGACTCTCCCATAACATGGCCATGTCCCTCCCACACTATGCACATGACCCTCCCACAACATGGCCATGTCCCTCCCACAATATGCACATGACCCTCCCATAACATGGCCATGTCCCTCCCACAATATGCACATGACCCTCCCATAACATGGCCATGTCCCTCCCACAATATGCACATGACCCTCCCATAACATGGCCATGTCCCTCGTCCCTCCCACAATATGCACATGACCGTCCCATAACATGGCTATGTCCCTCCCACAATATGAACATGACCCTCCCATAACATGGCCATGAAATGTCCTCTTTTTGCTATGATTTTAGGCCAATTCCCAGTCTCCGGTCTGAAACGTCCAGAGATTGCAAGTGCCGTCTCAAGCAATATTGATTTCGTACACAGCTGCGCCCTCCATTGCACTCACAGTTCACACATGAGCAATAAGTGTTTCCCAGTCTTAACGCGCATGCGCAATAGCAAAAAAAAACGCTCAACTGCGTTAATATTGGATCTGTGTGCACCTCCGAATTGGGCCCTAAGACACTACGGGGGTCATTCCGAGTTGATCGTAGCTGTGCTAAATTTAGCACAGCTACGATCGTAAACTCAGACATGCGGGGGGACTCCCAGCACAGGGCTAGTCCACCCCGCATGGCAGTGCCGGCCCCCCCCGCACAAATACAAAAGCATCGCACAGAGGTGATGCCTTTGTATTTGAGGAGTAACTCCCGGCCAGTGCAGCTCCTGTGGCTGGCCGGGAGTTGCTAGTCGCTCCCGCTGGCCGCAGTGGCTGCGTGAGACATCACATGGCCGCCGCGGCCCGCCCCCCCCAACGGTCCGGCCACGCCTGCGCGATCGGGTTGGAATGAGCCCCTATAAAAGAGTGTCACAACCTTATTTAAAAAAAATACTTAAAAAATCCTAAGTCAGCAGTCACTGGGAGAGAGATGGTTGGAGCACTATGTGCAAGCTTTGTGATAGATATGATTCATCATCATAAAGTCACCAGACAGTTGTATCACTCACACATAAGAGCATCTGTCACCAGGGAAGAGAGGACTTCACCAAGACTGACTGAATGATTTATAATATATTTGAATTCCAATTCACTCTTTTAAATCAGGTGTAATTACCATACTTGCCTACCTGACCCTCTCCATGAGGGAGAAAATGCTCTGTTCCTGGACTTTCCTGGTAATGTATGATTGCCATCACCTGTGGTGAGCTAGTTAATTGATAAGAAAGGTGTTTCACCACAGGTGATGGCAATCATACATTACCAGGAAAGTCCAGGAACAGAGCATTTTCTCCCTCATGGAGAGGGTCAGGTAGGCAAGTATGGTAATTACCTGTGTGCGTGTTTCTATTACTAGCTGCTTCATCATCACACTATAAGGAAATGACACATCATAACGGCATCACCTTACTGCACCTCTCATTACAACTAGAAATGGGCAATGGCAGATGTATCAAACCTTCTTAGAAGGGCAGCCGCAGAGATTTCCCATAGCAACTAATCAACATCTACCTACAGTATCATTTTATAGAATGTACTTGATAAATGTTAGCTAGCTGATTGCTTACAATAGGCAACTTCTACACGTCTCTATAGAAGATTTCATATTCAGTATCTCCCCCGAAGTCTTATACAATTACACTGCGTTGCAGAGAATGTCCTCTTGAGTGGCACTTAATCAGGGCATGACATTCTCTTGGATGGAAAAAGCATCTCAGATGTGGCCGTGTGTCTCCCACTGGCTCTTTCTATGCCCCCTGGCTCTCTCTGTGCTCACTCTGTGCCCCAAGTTCTCACTGCATCTCACTGGCTCTATCCTTGCCCCTGGCTCTCACTGCGCCTCACTGGCTCTATCTGTGCCCCCTGGCTCTTAATGACTCTCTCTGTGCCCCTAGCTCTCACTGCCTCTCACTGGCTCTCTCTGTGCCCCTGTCTCTCACTGGCTCTCTCTGTGCCCCTGTCTGTCGCTGGCTCTCTGTGCCTCCTGGCTCTCACTGGCTCGCTCTGTGCCCCTGTCTCTCGCTGGCTCTCTCTGTGCCTCCTGGCTCTCACTGGCTCTCTCTGTGCCCCCTGGCTCTCAATGGCTCTCTCTGCCTCTCACTGGCTCTCTCTGTGCCCCTGTCTCTCACTGGCTCTCTCTGTGCCTCCTGGCTCTCAATGGCTCTCTCTGCCTCTCACTGGCTCTCTCTGTGTCCATAGTTCTCACTGGCTCTCTCTGTGGGGAGGTGGTTGTTAGATAGACAGTTAAGAGGTCGACAGTCAATAGGTCGTCACCATAGTGTCAGCATGGTCAAAAGGTCAACATGAAAAGGTCTACAGGGTCAAAAGGTCGACATGTAAAAGGTTGACATGCATATGGCCGATACATGCTTTTTAGGGTTTTTTCATGTCTCTACAACTTTTACGGCATTTACTATCCATGTCACAAACTATTAGCAACTTTGTTTTGAGCCACCGAGCCTGAAGAGGGGACACATTCAACAAATTTGGGTGAAATATGTTTAAAACCACAAACTAACACCAAGGTCGACTTTTATGTGTCAACCTTTTGACCCTATAGTGACAACCTAATGCATGTCGACCTTAAAATGATGACTCTCTTCTGTATCACACCCCTCTCTTTGCCCCTGGCTCTCAATGGCTCTCTCTGTGATCCCTGGCTCTCACTGACTCTCTCTGTGCCCCTGGTTCTCACTGACTCTCTTTGGGCCCCCTGGCTCTCTCTGTGCCTCCTGGCTCTCACTGGCTCTCTCTGTGCCCCCTGGCTCTCACTGACTCTCTCTGGGCCCCCTGGCTCTCACTGACTCTCTTTGTGCCCCTGGCTCTCACTGACTCTCTTTGGGCCCCCTGGCTCTCACTGACTCTCTCTGTGCCCCTGGTTCTCACTGACTCTCTTTGGGCCCCCTGGCTCTCTCTGGGCCCCCTGGCTCTCACTGACTCTTTTTGTGCCCCTGGCTCTCACTGACTCTCTTTGGGCCCCCTGGCTCTCACTGATTCTCTCTGTGCCTCCTGGCTCTCACTGGCTCTCTCTGTGCCCCTGGCTCTCACTGACTCTCTTTGGGCCCCCTGGTTCTTACTGACTCTCTCTGTGCCTCCTGGCTCTCACTGGCTCTCTTTGTGCCCCTGGCTCTCACTGACTCTCTGGGCCCCATGGCTCTCACTGACTCTCAATGGCTCTCTCTGTGCCCCTGGCTCTCACTGACTCTCTCTGGGCCCCCTGGCTCTCACTGACTCTCACTGACTCTCTCTGGGCCCCCTGGCTCTCACTGACTCTCACTAGCTCTCTCTGTGCCCCTGGCTCTCACTGACTCTTTCTGGGCCCCCTGGCTCTCACTGACTCTTTCTAGGCCCCCTGGCTCTCACTGGCTCTCTCTGGACCCCTGGTTCTCACTTCTTTGATAAAATATATTCCTTAGTGTGGATGATACAACACTGATTGGATTTTATGACAATAGATTTATATTTTGTGATTAGTAAATCTGATAGGTTACCTGAAACATGTCTTTTGTAATGACTATATACTGTAGGCCTATATGTATCTTTACGCTAAAGTTTACAACTGACAGAAGGACTCTGTCTGAAAGAAAGGGTAGTGGCTAAGTGGAATAGCCTCTCATCAGAGATGGTAGAGGCTAATATAGTAGAGCAATTTGTACATGTTTGGGATAGACATAAAGATATTCTTACAAAGGACTAAGGAACAAATAGGTTTTGAGGTTATTATAAGGTAAAAAAAGGGGCATACTAGATGGGCCAAGTGGTTTTTTATCTGCCATCAAATTCTGTTTCTGGAAATTATAATAACTAAGACTTAATGAGCGGTATTCAATTCTTTTCACCCCCTTCCACACCCATTCTGTTTCTGCCCACAGGGGGAGTGGTACCATCATTTCAGCTCGCTACCCCCCGTGTAGCGAGGCACCCAAACCTTTACACAGCTAAACCTCATTACTATGGGCGATTAAGGGGCTCATTTTAGAAAGAGATTGGGCATGATATATTATTTGAATATCGCCCATTGTGTTGTAATAAGTCAACAGAATGAGATACCGTAGAACAAAAGGTTTATCTCAGTTCTGGCGATGCCTAAACTTTATTGGTTTCTTCTGAAAAGTTTTAACAAATATTCAAACATAAATAAATTTAACAAATAGAACTAAACGGGTGCCTTTAAAAAGGATGGGGTGGTTCGGGCGTGATGGAGGTCTACATGTTATATTTGAATACTGGGAAATTATTTATTAAGGAGTGTAGAAGATATTGGATACAAACTGTAAACAATATGTACAAGTTATTTAGTACTTTGTACCACACTGTAAAAACAACCACAGGACTACCTGGTGGTGAGGAAAAAAAGCCTGTGAGATGCATTAGCCTTCAGTGACTCACTGGGCGGTCCCATGATCACAAATACTGTATGTCGGTCAGTTATTTGTTATGACAAAAAAAAAAACATAATTGAGCCACCTTCAGCATTTGCTCTGTAGGCAAGTGATTCTGGGGGTCATTCTGACCCGATCGCTCGCTGCAGTTTATCGCAGCGCAGCGATCGGGTCAGAACTGCGCATGCGCCAGCGCATGGCAGCCGTCGGTGCCTAGCGATCGCCTCTGAGGCAGAGGCGGTCGCTGGGCGGTAGGGGGCTGGATGGCGGCATTAAGCTATCGTTTAGGGGACGCGGTCCGGCCAACGCAGGCATGGCCGGACCGTTGGGGAGGCGTACCACAGCGCTGCATGACGTCACACGCAGCCGCTGTGGGCCGGGGAGCGACGAGCTAAATTTAGCACAGCTACAATCAACTCGGAATGACCCCCTTTGTCCTATGGTGGAGGCTATGGCGCACAGTCATAACGCTGCAGTGGCAATGCTTTCCTCCTAATTTGACTACAAATTCGTTATTATATATTAGGGTTGGTTCTAATATAAAATAATAAATAAAAGCTACTGTATGTGCTTAGGCAGATGGCACTAGACTGGATGACTGGTAAATAATTATCAGCCTTTAGACTCACATACAACACGTGAGCTATAAAAAAAAAGCATAAAAGTACATTAGTGTACTCTGTACTCGTAATATGGGTAATTGTATTAAAAAAAAAAAAAGCACACTACTTTCCAATATTCGCAGTACAAGTATGTTTGAATGCACAGGTGACTGTCAACTCACATCTGTCATATTATAATACACTGATAATGCATTTTGCTAGCATAAACGCGCTAAAGGTATATATGAGTCAATTATTTCAAATAGTAATACAGTAAAATGATATTGTTATAGTTTGCAGATGTTTAAATTTGCATGCAGTTCAAGGAGGCAGAGAAGCGTATTGTAGTATAAATGCAAGTAATTTTCCTTATGACAATTCCCATTGCTTCTCAGGATTTGCAACATTTAATTATTTTTTTTGAATAGGGGTAACATATTTAAAACCATAAGCATGCCACCTTAAACATTCACAATGATTCATTATTATTTTAAAGTGCAGTGAGCTTTACAAAATGTAAAAATGTACTGTGTATGGACTGAATAATCCAATCTCTCTCGCTGATGTCACAGCCCAGGTTTCTATGACCTGACGGCACACTGACATTCAACACTTGGAGATCCCATCATGCAAACCTCACCCTACTCACTCATACTTTAACTATCAAAAATATGGAGGTTGTTTAGATTCAGTACGTAGCTCATCTGGCTCACCTATTACCAGAAATTAAAGTGATCGTCACTCCGTTTCCATAGTAATAAACTTGAACACCCCCAAAGGTGCGCTACAGAATTCTACATCTATGAGACTGGTTGAATTATTGTTTTATTATGGAGATCATAAATTGGACAGTTTTTGAACAACAGTTATTAACAGTATGCCATCATCCCATGTTGTACTTTGATGCCCCCCATTAAAGTACAACATGGGATGATGGCATACTGTTAATGACTGTGATATCTGAGGGGTACGTCTTAAACTTCTCAACCATTACCTTGAAATGAACAACTGACGCCCCACGTTTCACAAATAGAAAGGAGTTAGCCTAGTGGAAAGGAGTTGCTGCCTGGGCTACGGATGTACAGTGAAGAAGCATCGGAATAGCCAAAAGCAATGGACAGTGTCATATACTGCAGGTGTCACATCACTCTACAAATACCCTGTATCTAGACTATAAGCCAAGGAAAGACACACATTTCCTCTGTCTGCTGTAAAAACTCCATGTAATAAAAGGCTACCACTGCTCCTCACCTGTATGGGGGCAATTCAAGTGTTTTGTGCGCCTATGGCCGCTAGATGTCACCTAATGGAGCTATTCAAGTGTTGCTCTGTTCATATGCACACAGCTGTCATTTTGATGGGCTGGTAACTAGTCAGGTTATGTTGGGGGTGTTTGACAGGAGATGCTAAACAGGTAAGTGGAGGAAGATGGGGGCTTCAGATTAAGGAAACACTGAAAGGAAAAATTGGAAGACCCCATTTAACTGTTAATATCACTTTTGGAAAATATTTCAAAAGACCTAAATTAATTCTAAACAAAAATATATGTTGTCGTGATCCGGATTAGTATATTTAATTATTGGTACATTCAATTAATGCAGTTTACAAGCTCGATTTTGCATTCTAGGGTTTGCTAAGGTACGCAGGCACAAGCAGAACTGGGTAAAGGCTAAAAGCAGTTGTGAACTTATACTTTGACATTATTTGGCTACAATAGACACGACAAGATTTGAATGGTGGAACTTGTAGACAGGTCAGTGTAAACCGCTTAGTATAAACTAAATGGTTTGGAGGTTTTATCCTCGTCCAATCACATTATTAGAGGATGTCTGGATACACTACATGCTCTTCCAACTGAGTAAATGAGAATTCTGTTGTATCAATGAACGCTATGGAACTTAGTAAGGAGGAGTGCGTGTGTTGCAGATTTGATACTTATTTTAGAGTCGACATCACACAATATATAAAGGGGAATTATAGCAAAAACGTTTGAAGATTTTAGTAAGTATATAATTTCCATTCTCCAAATCGTTCGGAAATTGTAAATGTATTGTAGAAGTTGACTCATATGTTGGACATCACTGATTAAATGAAAAAGACACAGTGGCTTTCTAAGGGGGGAGGGGTGCTTCAAATCTTGGAGAGAGATGAAGTGGAGAGAGATAGTGTACTAGCCAGTCAGCTTCTAAATGTCATTTTACAGGATGTTAGGTGGGTATTTTGGGATCCGGTCTGAAGATCGACAGTGTCTAGGTCGACAATGTTTAGGTCGACCAGTATAGGTCGACAGTCACTAGGTCGACATGGATGGAAGGTCGACAGGGTTTCTAGGTCGACATGTGCTAGGTCGACAGGTCTAAAGGTCGACATGAGTTTTTCACATTTTTTTTCTTTTTTTGAATTTTTTCATACTTAACGATCCACGTGGACTACGATTGGAACGGTAAAGTGTGCCGAGCGAAGCGGTAGCGGAGCGAAGGCACCGTGCGAGGGGACGCGGTGCACTAATTTGGGATCCCGGTCACTCTACGAAGAAAACTACACAAAAAAAAAAAAATCCTCATGTCGACCTTTAGACCTGTCGACCTAGCACATGTCGACCTAGAAATCCTGTCAACCTTCCATCCATGTCGACCTAGTGACTGTCGACCTATAGTGGTCGACCTAAACATTGTCGACCTAGACACTGTCGATTTGATGAACCACACCCGGGTATTTTATCTCTCTCCTCGTTATGGCTCTCCAAGCTTTGATACATCTCGCCCTAAGAGCACTGCAAAATTAGCCATTTTGTGGGAGACTGTTAACGAGAATTATACTCCCCCAGTTATAAGGCACTGAAGACAGCAGTGAGGTATGAGGTATTTTTTGCTTTATGCCTCAGTGGTGTCAGTAGTTCCAAGTGAATTAGTGAATTTCCATAACAATCGGGTAATCCCACACAATGGCTGCCTCCAGTGTATAGATACGAGTGGACTTTTACAAAACTACAAGTTGGAGTGGACTTAAAAATGAACCGTTTTTCCCCTGACAATAGTTTCCCTTTACTTAGTAACAGAAATAATGTATACACTTTCTGTGTGTGCCACACTGTATATTACTTTAAGTTACAGAAGGTGTTTAATCTGCGGAATTGCAGGCAGGGTGTTTAAGAATTTATTGATAATAGGGGAACATCAAGGGGAAGAAACTTCTAGCAGTGTAAAGAGTAGGGAGGTGGACCAACAAAGAAGTTGCCGATGGCAACCAATCAGCTTCTACCTATCATTTCATAGAATGTCCTTGATAAATGCTACTTTGAAGATTATTGGTTGTTATGGGAACTTCTCCAATCGTCCACTTATCCACTCTATACACTGCTTGACACATCTACAACTAGATGTCCAATGTACTGAATGATAAATCGAACGGACAGATTTCTTGTGCAAATTTGTGCCTGATCCCCAATTTACAACTGGAACAAAAATCATTTCATGTCTATATTTAAATACAGCGACCAATCTGCTGTAGTTAGCTAACACACAGGCCAGAACTATTTTAGTATAAATTTACAACTGCTTATATGGGGTTTGATTGATTTTCCAGGATGGGTAATTGGCGAAAAAAAAACTGCATCACCCACCAACCTGCCCATGGTTCTGCTCCTCCAGTCAGTGTAATAACATTTTTTCCTGTAAGAACAGTACAAGTCAGCTATAGTGTTACATGAGTAAATATAACCAATACGCTTTACCTTCCGTGTTAGGCAATGTTCATTGTACAGAGAACAGACAGAAATTGGAAAGTTATATCCTGCACCAAAGTTTTGCAAAGTTCCTGAAACAAGAATCTTAGCTCCGTTCGAATCAACATTTTCACAACTGGTGTTTTTGGAAAAAATCTAGTTTTAAAGTAGCCTTAAAAAAAAAAAAATTCTCCCAAAAAATTTGCTCTCTTTTGAAATGGCAATCTTTCTTCATTTTCCATTTTAAATCTTTTTTCAGTTTTAATTTATTGTTTATATTGTGTCTAAAATCTGTGAGTTTTATAAATAAGTACACAATATTTCAGCAGTCAACATGATGTTATTTTACCCAGCAAAAAATACCTACAGTAAATATATACTTTAAGAGCTATTTGCGACTTATATGTAAAGAGCACAAAAATAATATTTTGCTTACACAGAGAACAAGTTTACATGAGAAAGTAGAACAAGAATAAATACATTTACCTAATTATCATGATTATTATGTGGCTATTTGCTTTTTACAAGTAGCTCTTTTTATTTAGCAGGACTACTGTACAGTAGTTAGTAAAATGTACTGTACGTGCTCAAACAGCAGGGGGCGTATGTGTACCATTCTTTCCTAGTTCATAGACAAGTCAAGGTAATTGAACTGAGTACATTACTTTTTAGCACTGTACATGATATCAGCTATATCAGATAAAGTAACAGAGAGAATCACATTGCAGGTAGCATTTTGCTATACAGTATACAAGGAGATTTATGGTAGACTTACCATGGTTAAATCTCTTACTGCGAGGTACACTGGATTCCACAGGGAATACATCAGGGTGTAGAGTTGGATCTTGATCTGAGGCACCAACAGGCTAAAGCTTTGACTGTTCCCAGGATACACTGCACCGCCTCCTCTATAACCCCGCCTCCAGGCACTGTAGCTCAGTTTCATTAATCAGTCCAATGCAGTAGCAGGTAAAAGAGACGGTAGATGTTAGTCACATAGAACCACATTCTCACGACAAGAGAAGGGACTAGCGGCTAATGCCATAAAAACCCAAAAAAGCTAAGGGGGTCATTCCAAGTTGATCGCTCGCTAATAGTTTTTAGCAGCCGTGCAAATGCTATGCCGCCGCCCACTGGGAGTGTATTTTAGCTTAGCAGAAGTGTGAACGAATGGATCGCAGAGCACCAGCAAAACATTTTTGTGCAGTTTCAGAGTAACTCAAAACCTACTCAGTGCTTGCGATCACTTCAGACCATTCAGTTCCGGACTTGATGTCACAAACCCGCCCTGCGTTCGCCCAGCCACGCCTGCGTTTTCCCTGGCACGTCTGCTTTTTTTCAAACACTCCCTGAAAACGGTCAGTTGACACCCAGAAACGCCAACTTCAAGTCAATCACTCTGCGGCAGCCAGTGCGACTGAAATGCATCGCTAGACCCTGTGTGAAAATACATCGTTTGTTGTACCAGTACATCGTGCGTGCGCATTGCGCCGCACACGCATGCGCAGAACTACCATTTTTTAGCTTGATCGCTGTGCTGCAAACAAATGCAGCTAGCAATCAACGCTGAATGACCCCCTAAGTGCGTCAGGGTGGGTGCCCTGTGGAATCCAGTGTACCTTGCAGAAAGAGATTTACCCATGTAAGTCTACCATAAAACTCCTTTTCTGCAGCGGGTTACACTGGGATTCCGCAGGGAATACATCGGGGATGTCGTAAAGCAGTTCCTCATCGGAGGGGATGCACCGCAGCGAGCACAAGAACCCGGCGTACACAGTAAGCATCCTGGGAGGCGGAGGTATCAAAGGCATAGAACCTGATGAATGTGTTCACTGAGAACCATGTAGTCGCCTTGCACAATTGTTCAGCGGACGCGACTCGGCGGGCAGCCCAAGAAGATCCAACAGACCGAGTAGAATGGGCTTTAATAGCAGCAGGAGCTGGAAGGCCAGCCTGTGCATAGGTTTGTGCAATCACCATTCTAATCATCTGGCCAAGGTTTGCTTATTCGCAGGCCAGACACGTTTGTGAAAACCAAAAAGTACAAAAAGGGTATCTGACCTCCTGAGGGGGGCAGTCCTCTCTACGTAAATACGGAGAGTCCGTATCACATCCAAAGACCACTCTTTGGAGGACAAACCATAAGAGATAAAGGTGGGAACAACAATCTCTTGTTTAAGATGAAAAGATGATACCACCTGAGCTAGATAACCAAGGCGAGTTCAAAGAACTGCCCGGTCCCGGTGAAAAATCAGAAAGGATGGACGACAGGACAAAGCGCCTAAGTCCGACACCCTCCTAGCAGAGGCAATAGCCAGTAAAAACACGATCTTAAGTGTAAGACATTTAAGATCCACAGACTCAAGAGGTTCAAATGGAGACTCTTGTAGGGCATTTAAGACAACAGACAGATCCCATGGAGCCACAGGAGGGACATAGCGAGGCTGAATCCGTAAAACACCCTGAGTGAAAGTATGAACGTCAGGAATAGGCACAATTTTCCTCTGAAATCACACCAACAAGGCAGATATATGAACCTTGAGGGCCTTGTTGCAGAAAAGCCAAAAGCCTAGAAGTTCTAAACGGATAGGCATCAAAATTCTTAGCAGCACACCATGTGAAGTAAGAGTTCCAGACCCTGTAATAAATCCGTGCAGAAGCCGGTTTGCGGGCCTTCAACAGAGTTTGAATAACCGCCTCAGAGAATCCCTTGGCCCTCAGGTGTGAAGCTTCAAGAGCCACGTCGTCAAAGCCAGTCTGGCCAGGTCCAGATAGACACAAGGGCCCTGAACGAGGAGGTCTGGGCATTGATAAAGTAGAAGAAGATGCTCTATCGATAGACCCTGCAGGTCTGAGAACCAATACAATCTGGGCCACACTGGAGTGACTGGAAGTAGTATTCCTCTTTCTTGCTTGAACTTCCATAGTACCCTGAGCAGGAGTGACACTGGAGGGAACACGTAGGGCAGCTGAAAGTTCCACGGAATTGCCTGTGCATCCACGAACGTTGCTTGAAGATTCCTTGTTCTTGATCCGAAGACCGGAACCTTGTGATTGTGTCGAGAAGCCATCAGATCTACATCTGGTAGGCCCCAATTGTCCACTAGGAGTTGAAAGACTTCCGGATGAAGACTCTACTCTCTGGCATGAACGTCCTGACGACTGAGGAAATCCGCTTCCCAGTTGAGGGCTCCGGGAATGAACACTGCCGATATTGCTGGCAGATGGTGTTCCGCACAACGGAGGATCCTTGACACTTCCAGCATTGCCATGCGCCTTCGAGTGCCTTGATGATTTATGTACGCCACCGTGGTGGCGTTGTCTGATTGTACTTGAATAGGCCTGTTCTGTACTAGAGGCAGGGCCAGTGTCAATGCATTGAACACTGCCCGCAATTCCAGAATGTTTATCGGGAGGAGAGATTCCTCCCTGGTCCACCGACCCTGGAGAGAGTGTTGCTCCACCACCATACCCCAACCCCGCAGACTGGCATTAGTTGTCAGGAGGACCCAGTTGGAGATCCAGAAGGGACGGCCCCTACTCAACTGTTGGTCCGGTAGCCACCAGCTCAGTGACAGACGAACCAAGGAGATCATTTGAGGCCAGATCCGATGAGGCAGGCCATCCCACTTGGAAAGGATTAACCTCTGTAGAGGGCGGGAATGAAATTGAGCGTACTCTACCATGTCGAAAGCCGACACCATGAGGCCTAGTACTTGCATCGCTGAGTGTATCGACATTCTTGGGGCGAGAGAGGAAATATCTGATCCTGTCCTGAAGTTTCAGGACTTTCTCCGGAGACAAAAACAATCATTGGTTGTGTGTGTCCAGTAGTGCCCCCCGGTGCACCATGCTCCGAGCAGGGACCAGCGAGGACTTTTTCCAGTTCATGTGCCACCCGTGGGCTTGTAGGGATTGGTCAGATCCAGATGACTGAGGAGAACCTCTTGGGAGTACGCCAGGATCAGCAAGTCGTCCAGATACGGCAGGATCGCGATTCCCTGATGGCGGAGAAGAGCCGTCATCACGGCCATGACCTTGGTGAAGATCCGAGGGGCCATGGCCAATCCAAAAGGCAGTGCCTGGAATTGATAATGTAGGTTGCCAATAGCAAACCGCAGATATTGCTGATGCGACATGGCAATAGGTATATGCAGGTAAACATCCTGTATGTCCAGGGATACCATATAGTCTTCGGGTTCCATGGGCAGCACTATAGAGCGCAGAGTTTCCATAAGGAATTTGGATACTCTCACAAACTTGTTCAATGATTTGAGGTTGAGTATAGGCCGGAAGGACCCATTTGGCTTTGGAACTAGAAACAGGGTCTAATAGTATCCCCTGCCTCTCTGAGACATAGGTACCGGCACTACCACTCCTGTGTCCAGGAGGGATTGTACAACCAAGTGTAGAGCTTGCGCTTTAAACAGATCTGAAGGGATAACCGTCGTGCAGAATTGGCGAGGGGGACGTCTCTTGAAAGAGACTGCGTACCCGTAAGAGACGACTTCTTGCACCCAGGCGTCTGAAGTGGTCTTTAACCAGGCCTGGGTGAACTGTAGAAGTCGGCCTCCCACCCTGGGGTTCCCCAGGGGGAGACCCGCCCCGTCATGCGGCTGGCTTGTCTTGTTTGGAAGCAGACTAACGGGCAGCCCAGGATTGTTTAGATTTAGGCTTAGTGGTTCTGGAAGCACGAGCCTGTCGCAGATACGCCTGACCCTTTGCTTTCCCTGGAGGTTGAAAGAAACAAAAGGTGGAACTCTTATCCTTCGGCGCAGATGGATTAGTATTTGGGAGACACACAGTCTTGGCAGTAGCCAAGTCAGTTACAATCTTGTTCAGATCCTCCCCAAATAGGATGTCTCCCTTAAAAGGGAGCACCTCCAAGGTCTTTTTGGAGTCCAGGTCCACATTCCAGGACCTCAAACACATAATTCGACGTGCCGGGATAGACGTAGTAGATGCCTTGGCCACCATTACACCTTCATCAGAGGACGCCGCCTGAATATAGTGGGAGGCTGTGGTAATATAAGACAGATATTGTCTGGCAGTGTCAGAAAAATCCTGAGGCAGCTCATCCTCAATTGCCTGAACCCATGCTTCAATACCTTTCGCAGCCCAGGAGGCTGTCATAGTGGGTCTATGTACAGTGCCAGTAAGGGAGTAAATAGACTTCAGGCATCCCTCCACATGCATATCCGTCGGTTCCTTCAGTGAGGTGACAGTGGTGACAGGCAGAGTAGATGACACCACAAGACGGGCGACATGAGAGTCCACCGGTGGTGGAGTTTCTCACTTGTTACTCAACTCCGCAGGGATAGGATAACAAGCTAGCATCTTGTTAGACAGGGAAAATTTCTTTCCTGGTGACGACCAGTATTCCTGACAAATGTCAATTAAGTGGTCAGAATGTGGTATGACTACCTTAGCAACCTTCTGACGTTTGAACTTATTAGGTTTCTTAGACGCAGTAGTAGGCTCAACGTCATCATCTATTTGAAGAATTAGCTTAATAGCCTCCACTAGGTCAGGAACATCAACGTGGGTTGTAGATTCCTCATCAACTGTGCAACTGTATCAGTGTCTGACAGATCAGTATATTCCCCATCCTCATCGGAAGAATTACCCGAAATAATAGTGGATTGTGAGGAAGAAGTGGCCCTTTTTAGATGACCCCTTGGGCCCAGAGGGTCATGGGGTAGACTTTTGTCTAACCAAGGATTGATTTAATTGTTGTAATTGGGTAGACAGAGTATCCGCCCAGGGCGGATTAACTACAGGGACAATATGTTGCTGCAATGGCTACAAGGGGCGTAAAACGTGTCACAAGTGTACTTAGCATACTTGAGAACGCTGCCCAAGGTGGGTCCTGATTGGCCACAGGTGCTGCAGGTTGACTGGGTGTATGGCATTCAGCGCCTGAACCAGCAGCTAAAACTTCCCCCTCAGGTAAATCCGTGGTGCCAGTACTGCAGGATGCAGAAGTGTCCGTGGATGTCCTGCCCTGCCTGGCAGACATTAGAAGGAATGCAGCCTTAGGGCATAACAGTACAATATAGCCAGACAAACACAATACCTGCAAAAAAAACCCCTATGTTATGTGACAGTAAACACAGGACACAAAACAGAGGATTTAAGCGGTATGAGGTGACTGAAACACACAGTAAAAATACCAAATTGTATATTCTGTGTAACACTATGTGGGACCCTGATGCACCTAGCCCCTCAGGGTACAGAATATAGTGATAGCAATATGTGATACAGGAGAATGGAATCCCACACAACAGCTACAGGCACACTCAGTCACATGTACAATGCAGAAGTTATTACATATAAACAATAAAACGGCACTGGACTAGTAATTTACATATAAATGTATGTGAGTATAGATATAACAATACACAGTAGATACTGGATGTATATCACAGAATACTTGTACCAAATTTTCAGATAGCAGTACACTTGTTCTTAACTAACACTATCTAAAATGACATGTAGAATACTTAAGTGTCTGTAAATGCACAGAGCTGGTGAGACAGGCGGATTTACAGAGGAGACAGAGCCCTGCAGTCATGGAGATCAGCCCAGCTAGTAGTGAAGATGGCATCAAAATCTCTGTCAGGGAGTGAGGGAGAGTGAAATGCAGCTCCAGGGCGGCAACACCAGCAGTAGATGGCGCCCGGAGCTGGGGGAGGGACTACAGGTCAGCGCCTTATCACCTATGCTGGTCCTCACCACCGGGCACTGTGGAGCCTATATCAAACGTATTTTAGTAAATCCGACCTGTGCTCCCTTGCCCTGGTTGATATAGTGGGGTCCCTGTGCAGTACAGTGTCCACGCCAGCAGTGCGGTCCATCTCCTGGGACCACGACTGGACCGCGATTAACTGGCGGGTCCCACCTGGGTGACCCTCTTACCTCCTCCCTGATGTGCACCCATGCTATCCTGGAGAGCATCAGCGGTGGTGTGCATGATGACCGGTGCGCCTCCGCTGCAAGTACCCGGGAACCCGGCCGCGGGAATATGCAGCGCTGCTGGGGAGGTGATGGAGCCGCAGTACAGAATGTCAGACTGACATAAATAGTGCTGCGGCCCTTGAAGTCTTCTTAAAAAGCTCTTTTCAGGGCTGCCTAGCGCAGCCCCACCTGTTAGTGACCTGCACTGCAGGCACCAACTTATAAGCTGAGCTACAGTGCCTGGAGGTGGGGTTACAGAGGAGGCGGTGCAATGCACCCTGGGAACAGTCAAAGCTTTAGCCTGTTGGTGCCTCGGATCAAGATCCAACTCTATACCCCGATGTATTCCTTGTGGAATCCCAGTGTACCACGCTGCAGAAAGTACAATTTGTAGTTTGTGCTGTCAAGATGAAGATGATCACAGACGTCGGGGTAAATTTACTAAGATGGGAATTCTATTTTAGATGGGATGTTGCCCATAGCAACCAATTAGATTCCAGGTATTATCTTCTAGAAGTTGCTAGATAAATGAGAAGTAGAATATGATTGGTTGCTATGGGCAACAACCCATCTTAAATAGAACTCCCATTTTAGAAAAATGTACTTTGTCATCTTCTGACTGTAGCCATGCAGGAAGGTTGTTTTGATAGAAAGATGGCTTAAAGAACATCATACTTGGGACAGGTGGAGGAGGGGGTGGGGGGGGTATTGGGTGTTTGCCACATAAGTTAGAGGTACAGTAGCTGCACTCCTAAGCACAGATGCCTAAGCACAGATGTCTTCCATTTTTTAAAGCAGTACAATGTTTATAAATTAAATTAGGGCGTCACTGGGGTTTCTGAACAAGATATTGACCTTTGCCCTTCACTTACCCATAATCCAGCATCCAAACCCAACAACTGTTACCAGAGTCCAAAAGTGCAAAAAGCCTCAAACCCTACCCTAGACCAAAAGTGAAATCCTGATCTTTGTATTTATTTTTATATTTCCTTTTAAGGTGGCAAACATAATGACTTCACCAAGGTGCATGTGGTCATCTTAAAGAATCCAGTGTAGCTGTAAACCATGGCCTGGCCAACCTGTGGCTCTCCAGCTGTGGTGAACTGCACGTCCCAGCATGCCATGCCACCGTTTTAGCATTCTCTAATAGCAAAATTGTAGCAGAGCATGCTGGGACTTGTAGCGGTACAACAGCTGGTGAGCCACAGGTTGGCCTGCTTGCTCTAAACCATGGGTCTTCAACCCTCCAGCTGCTGTGGAACAACACATCCCAGCATGCCCTGCCACAGTTTTTGCTATTAATGCATGCTGGGATGTGTAGTTCGAAAGCAGCTGGAGGGCCGCAGGTTGAAGACCCGTACTCTAAACAGTCTTTGATTCAAGGTACCCATAATTATGGTAATTAATACATCCTGAAGTTCACTAATGCTCTAAAATTCTATCCATACACCTGTTGAGGCCTGTAATAATTTAAAACATTCCTATACTCTATTTCCAGATGTCTTGGTAATGGTATCCGGACTCTGGGTCGACACCACTTAGGTCAACACCCATTAGGACGACACCCATTGGTCAACAGTGACTAAGTCGACACTAGAAATAGGTCAACACGACCATTAGGTCTACATGAACAAGGTCGACATGCAAAAAGGTCAACATGAGTTTTTGCCTTTTTTTTTTTTTACTTTTTCATACTTTACGATCCATGTGGACTACGATTGGGTACGGTAACCTGTGCCGAGCACAGAGGTAGCGGAGTGAGCTACCTTGGCTCCGCACGGCGAACAAAGCGAGCCATGCGAGGGGACACGGTGCACTAATTGGGGTACAAAAAAACAAACAAACCTCATGTCGACTTTTTCCATGTCGACCTTGTTCATGTCAACGTAATGGTCACGTCAACCTATTTCTAGTGTCAACCTACCACCTGTAGACCAATAGGTGTCGACCTAGACACTGTCGACCCTGAGTCCCATACCCCTTGGTAACTGGGGTGCATCAGTAGACTGACTAAAAGGGAAAATAAGTAGTGTGAGTTAGAGAAAACCAGGACATATATTCTGTTTTATTGTAGAGGTTCTACTATTACATTTAACTGGTTAAAAATTTAAAGTCAGTTCATTTAATGACACTTCCTATGTTATATTGATAGTTTTTTTTTTTTTACTTTCAATCTTTCAGCAGTTCATTAACCTATCTTCCGAAAAGCGGGAGGCAAATGTCCAATTCATAGAAAGAGGTTATTATTTATTCATTCATATAAGGAAGCGCACAGCAAATGTCATAAACACAGTAACCAAAAGCCTAAAATAGCACCAACAATAAACCGTATCTAGGGTAAAATAACAAGTCCTTCCCAGAGTGATTCACACACTGCAGCGTGGAGCCACAAAGGGCAGAGCTTTCAGTTCAAACATAAAGCAGTTAAGAAAACTTGCAAAAAGAAAAGGGCAAAAATAAATGTACCTAAAAGGCATTCTGATGTTCATCCTCTCAGCGTATTTGCACAATGTATCCCAAGGACAGTGGACTTTAACAAACATAATGTCGTTGTTGGTTATAGAATTCTATAATGAGCAGAGATATAAATATGTTATTTGGAGATGAGGATGTGTTATTTATTTTCAATGCATATTAAAAAATTGCAAAAAATAAAATAGGTAAATAAATGCATCCAGTAGAACAATGATCCTCTTCTGCAATCTCACAATACATGATTAGAAAAGGAAATACAGTACATGCTGCTACTCCCTGATAATGGGGGTAATTCTGAGTTGATCGCAGCAGGAACTTTGTTAGCAATTGGGCAAAACCATGTGCACTGCAGGGGAGGCAGATATAACATTTGCAGAGAGAGTTAGATTTGGGTGGGTTATTTTATTTCTGTGCAGGGTAAATACTGGCTGCTTTATTTTTACACTGCAAATTAGATTGCAGATTGAACCCACCACACCCAAATCTAACTCTCTCTGCACATGTTATTTCTTTTTCATCCACTAGGGGTCACTGGAGTACTCTTGGGATATGGACGGCTTAGCAGAAACAAAGGCACTGAATATTTAAATTTAGAACTCTCCACCCCTCCATATCCCAGAGTACCTCAGTGTACGACCTCAGTGTTTTTTCCGTGCTCAAAGCACTAACAACGGCTTGTGGGAGTTCCCACACTTTGTGGAAGATTTTTATTAATTTTTCATTTTTACTTTTTAATTTTCAATTTTTACTATACATCCCTTCCCAGTTTATTGAAAAACATGGGTCCGGGATAGTGCCGCTGCAGCAGCGCATGGCGTGTCGGTCCTCACAAAGAGAACCCTCACAGCCACAGGCCCACTGGCCTGCAACAGCTGGACGGAACTTACATAAAGAAGCCCCGTCACAGCCATAAAAAAGTGATCAAAGAGCTGGACGGAGCTTACAGAAAGAAGCCCCGTCACAGCCATGAAGAAGGGATCAAGCAGCTGGACGGAGCTTACAGATAGAAGCCCCGTCGCAGCTACGCCCGGAGAGCTCTGAGCTTAGAAGCCGTCGCATAAGGTATGCTGGGGAAAACGGGGCGGTCAGCGCAGGCGGCCGCCCCGCTGTGTGGGGTCCGTTACATGTGCCGTTCACAGCCGCTTCGTACAGCGCTCCGTCTAAAGCGACCAGGGCGCCGTCAGAGCTGTATGAGATGCAGACCCCAGACGGGAGACCCGCCGCAGCTTGGCTAGCGACAGCGGCCCAGCAACCGTCCTCCGCTACTTTGCATCGCCTCCCTGCAGTGAGCGTCCCGGCTCACCGCTAACAGCAGGGAGTACAGAGAGAAGACGGGACGGAGACCAGCCGCACAGACAACAGCGGGGCTCTCACATAGAAATAGTAGACCCGGGCAGCTTGCCTAGCAACGCCGCGCTCCGGCCAGCCGATTTCTGCTTCTCGGGGTTATGGTCCTTCGCCTCCCTGCAATAACTTCCCAGCTCCCCGCTGAGACACAGCGCTACAGGGAGTACAGGGAAGGGGGAGGGAGTGGGGGACCTGGCAGATTACTGCGTGGCTGCAGCTGCCAGATGCTACAAGTGTAATAGGCTGTTGAGCCTATATATATATATATTTATCTATAGAAGTTATTAATATTAACAGAAGCTATAGAAGATATTTAAGGCAGAGCTTATATTAAAGGTCATCTGCCTGTGATGTTATTGTATCCTGCATGTGATTGTCAACTGGACTGTGATTATCAGTGTATACTAGACTGTGATTATCATGGGCAGCAGGTATTGTAATTTCTCCTATAAGTTACAATGTAAGCATGGCATGGGGGCCATTTTTAATCATGTTTCCTGTTGCTGCCATAATTCCAGAACATTCCTACACTACATCTCTTCGCCACCGGAGGCGCAGGGGTGTTAGTGGGAAAATTTGGTTCAGGTTTCACATAGGCCCATGTAAACTGTATTTAGCCATAAATATATTTAGCCATAAATATATATATATATATATATATATATATTACGCACTTTAAGTCTGTCCTTTGGCTATTGTGGTGTCTGTCTGTATAAGCATACAACACAGACTAAATATAAGGTTTACTATAATGTCTGTACATAAATCTACCGCAAATTCTGTTGGTTTGTACGTTTCCACTCCGAAAGCAGGGTCAGTCCCAGATCCTATGTTAAGCATAACGCCGCTCGACACCAGCGGTAAGATCGGAGTCTCGAAAGTTACTCCGCCAGCTCTAACAAAGGATTCTCAGCTTTCCAAAAGCCCAATATCCCTTTGGGTACCAGGGTGTTAATTTATATGGTCTTATAATTTAATCTGACAATTATACAAACCTCACAGCGGTACCTACCACTGAGAAGGGTACATTAGACCAGCAGTCAGATAGTGCGGGGTTTTGACAACCATACATTACTAATAACCAGTAAGTCAGTGTCTCAAATTTTACAGAGATTAGGTAGACTCTAACATCTAATCTGTCGATTTTCATAAACAACAGATTTTCAATGAGTTATTATTTAAAATATCTGACTAACAGTTAACTCTATTTACCCGTTCTAAATGGGACAATACGTCATTGGTGAATTCGTCTGTGACAAACATTATAAACAAGATACATTTGGGTCACTAGACGCTCTAGGTATGGAAACAATGACGATCACTGTTAATAAAAAGCTGCAGAGTATCTCTGTAAAGCTTCTGCTAACACGATTCTCGCTTTTCATCGTCGCTAGTTTCACCAAAACAAGGACAGAACTTGTTTGATCCTAAATTTGATATTCAGACAAAATATTTTGGCCAACGTTTAATCCCTTTAGACTGCAGTCTTTTCAGGGCTGTGGTACAAAAACAGTCATGACTTGTAACGCCATGGTGCTAAAGTCAACAAGCCAGTGGCTTAACGGCCTCTCAGGCCATCTAGCATTTCCAATTGTGGAAGCGCGCCGTTACACGTGACATTTGCCGGGTTTCCAAACATCCACTCATGGATGTATCAGCTATTTACATCTGCTGGTTTCAGCTGTTTTTATTTCCACACCTGGTACACCAACAGAGTCAGGGTTACTTATTCCCCTCTGTTTGGGGTAGCGAACCGGAGGGCTCCGTCGCAGTCTCAATCAGCAAGTCACTTACTACAGTTGGAAATGGATTTACTGCAGTTAGGACTTGCATAGTTGAAGCCACAAGATTGCATAATTGCGCTTGATCTTTACAATGCGTATTTACCCATTCCGGTTTGGTCACCGCATCACAGGTTCTTGCGTTTTGCAATGCGCCACAACCATTAACCATTTCAGGTTCTACCGTTTGGCCTCTTGTCAGCGCCTCGGGTATTCACCAAGGTGATGTTGGTGTCAATAGCTCATTTCAGAGCCCTAGCGGTGACAATCGTTACATATTTAGACGATCTGCTCATAAGAACTCTGTCTCAACAGAAGTTCATTTTACTTGCGCTACTAACGTACACCACGGTAGCAGGTCAAGTTCGAAAACAATCGCATCTAATCCGTCTGAACGACTTCAGTGCCTAGGTAAGATTATAAATACGGTAAATCAAAGATATTTACCTACTACACCAGAAAGAACAAATATACCATCTAGTACAATAGTGCAAAAGCCACGCACACTAGCGGTACATTGGTGTATTCGCCTATTAGGAACAATGATGTGTTTTCAACGCGCTGGAACAATGATGTATTTTCAAAGCGCTTTAGTTCGCCGGGTTTCAGGGCGAGGGTGTATATACTCTGGACGACAGTCTCAGAGGTTGAGGAGTTGTAGTTAAAAAGACCAGCGACAGGGGTTCTAAAACGAATCACGACAGATTGCTGTCTATAAATGTCCTGGAACTCCGTGCAATTTACAATGCACTACATGCTTCGCTTTCAGTCTGTCCAAGTGCAGTCAGACAACGCAACGGGAGTTGCATACACAACAACAGGGAGGACCGAGAAGCCGCATGGCAATGCGGCAGGTAGTTCGAATCCTCAATTGCCCAGAACACCATTAGGTGATGTTGTCTAAGGGGATCATTCCGGGAGTGGACATCTGTTAGACAGATGATCTCACCCGTCGGGAATTTTATCCATAAAACTGGGCATTTAATCCACAGGTGTTTCATATGTGAATCCACAAGTGGGGTTACCCTCAGGTATACATGATGGCATCTCGCCACAATTACAAACGCTCAGTATGTGTACAGAACGACAGATCACAAGAGCAGTGGCAGTGGAGGTCTCACATTCGTGTGGTCATACAGCTTCGTGTATCTGCCTCCACCATTTTCCGCTTCTCTCTTTTTCTCTCTCCGTTGCTAAAACGGATCATAAAACAGTTC
Organism: Pseudophryne corroboree; assembly: GCF_028390025.1. Classification (NCBI taxonomy): domain Eukaryota; kingdom Metazoa; phylum Chordata; class Amphibia; order Anura; family Myobatrachidae; genus Pseudophryne; species Pseudophryne corroboree. Next base: position 55,920,639 of record NC_086454.1, read on the forward strand.
GTCACAGTCATACTAGTGATATCTCATGGGTTTCGGAGAGCTTGCTTCTCGAAGCTCCAAAGAATACTTGCACACGATCTTGGCCCCCTCATAATACGTCCAACCTGTTACAACAGGGACCGTTCGTTGACCCCTATTCACATATGTACCGCGGCTGCGATTGACGGGGTGGGGGTTCAGACCGCCCTCTTAAAAAAAAAAAAAAATACATAGGGCATTACAGCGGTATACCAACCATGTTATGAGCTAGGAAGCCGCTTACGGCAGCTCATTATTACACAATTTGGTGTGCCTATATAGGTGGGTGTGAAGCTCAGAAGTTTCCGACATCATCTTTCAAGTTACCCGTATTCTGTTATTTACAGACGGGGTGGGATGGAGAACTGCGTTTATCTGCACTGAGGGTGCAGGTATCTGTGTGGTCAATTTATTTTCACAGACGGTTGAATCTATTGCGTAGGTACACACCTTTTTTACAAGGTGTCATCAAGGTGCAGCCTCCATTTATCCCACCTACAGCGCCATGCGACTTGAAGCTGGGTTCAGATTTCTTACAGTTTTCATATTTTTTGAACCCTTACAACAAATGGGGATTAAGTTTCTCAATTGGAAAACGTTTTTCTTCTAGCCGTAGCTTCGGCAAGGGGTTTTGTTTTCATATTTGGGTGCCTTGTATTCCAAGCCACCGTATTTGAGTTTTATCATAACAAAGCAGAACTTCGGACCAATTCCGATTTCTTATTCTTCACATCAATAAACCAATAGTGGTTCCTGTGTTGACAGTACATTCTAGAATTATGAATGTGGTACACGCATAACGCGTCTATATGTCCCGAACGTCTACAGTACGTAATACGTATACGTTGTTTGTTATCTATCATGCTGCCAACTGGAGTTAGCCAGTTTCTCAGCAGACATTATCCAGTTGTATAAAAATGACTACAAGTCAGGCTTACTTTAAGGCGAAGTTACAGTCGCCTACGTCAGTAATAGCTCATCAGTAATAGCTCATCCCACAGGTTCTGTGGGAATGTCATGACCAGCTGGTCGTGGAGCGTCTACCACGCGGCTACATAGCCTTCAGTGCACACGTTTGTGCGCGTTTACACGTTATCGGCTACATAGCCTTCAGTGCACACGTTTGTGCGCGTTTACACGTTATGAAACGGTTGCGGCATCAGCATCTAGCTTTGGCCGTCTACTGTTACAGGTGTCAAACAGCTCTCCCGCCCACGAGGGAAGCTTTGGTACGTCCCAAGAGTACTCCAGTGACCCCTAGTGGATGAAAAAGAAAATAGGATTTTGGTACTTACCAGGTAAATCCTTTTCTTTGAATCCATAGGGGGCACTGGACGCCCACCCAGAGCAGTTTTACCTGGGTTGTTTTAAGCTCAAAGGAGCTTATGGTAACACATTTTACCAGGATTGTATTAAGCTCAGAGGAGCTTATGGTAAGAAATTTTCACCGATTGGTTCAAATTATAAAGGTCTATCGGTTATGGGTCAACTGTTTAGTTGACAGTAACGTTATGGGTCAACTTTGTTGTTGTCCGTTATGTGATAGGAATTCTCCATTGTCAACCTCTCTATAGTCTTGTTCGCTCAGTAAAAAACACTGAGGTCATACACTGAGGTACTCTGGGATATGGAGGGGTGGAGAGTTCTAAATTTAAATATTCAGTGCCTTTGTTTCTGCTAAGCCGTCCATATCCCAAGAGTACTCCAGTGCCCCCTATGGATTCAAAGAAAAGGATTTACCTGGTAAGTACCAAAATCCTATTATCTGCCTCCCCGGCTTCAGTGCACGTGGTTTTGCCCAATTGCTAACAGAATTCCAGCTGCGATCAACTTGGAATTACCCCCCATGTGCACTGCAGGGGAGGCAGATATAACATGTGCAGAGAGAGTTAGATTTGGGTGGGGTGTGTTCAAACTGAAATCTAACCTGCAGTGTAAAAATAAAGCAGCCAGTATTTACCCTGCACAGAAACGAAATAACCCACCCAAATCTTACTCTCTCTGCACATGTTATATCTGCCACACCTGCAGTGCACATGGTTTTGCCCAATTGCTAACAAACTTGCTGCTGCGATCAACTCAGAATTACCCCACACATACACTCAGACGTGATCACCAAGTGATTTTTAAAGTTTCCAAAAATTTTAAGTGGTGGAGTTGCCCATAGCAACTAATCAAATTCCATTTATCATTTCTCTTTTACATCCTAGAAAGTGAGAGACATAATCTAATTGGTAGCTATGTGCAATACTACCACATTTCATTTTAGAAAATCTACTGCCAAGAGTCTTCTTCTGCAGTCACTGTGAGGAACACTGCTAAATGACTTAATGAAGAGGATGGTGTGACTTTTACATCAGCATTGTTTAAGAAAGCTGATTTAAAGTACAGAAACAACACCTATCAGCAAGACCTTAAACCACAAATAATTTGGTGAGTCAATATCACACTGGTTTTGTACACTGCAGTGCGTGGTAGGAAGCTATAGCTATCAGAAATGACCAACAGATACAAGGGTTCTGTATGTGTGACAGCCAGTTGGGATGCCGACGGTCACAATACCGACACATGCATTCTGTTTAAAATTCCGACTGGGGAGAGGTAACTATACTATCCCCTCTCCCCTAACCCTTCCTTCCTGCAGCCTAACCCTAACCTCCTCCCTTAGTGCCTAAACCTAACCTCCCCCCGGTGGCACCTAACCCTATCCTCCTCCTCCTCCTAACACTAACTCTCCCAGTACGCTTGCGGTCGGGATGCCAGCGCCGGTCTTCTGACCCTGTCGAGATTCCGGCATTGGCATTTTGACTGGTGTTCGGATTTCAGCGCCAGTACTCCGACTGCTAGGATCCTGATAGCTGGTATCTTAACTGCATCCCTATAAAATATTATCAATGTACAATAAAAATCCAATGAAAGAATAGGGCCTCTACATTACCATTTTGTTATCTCAAGTTGTTCTGGATCGTAAAAAATAAAATAAAATAACAGACATAAAAGGTAACGTTTCTCAAATCCAGTTACCTGGGCCATCCAGAAAAAGCCTGTATGATAGAGTTATCCTTTATATCACAGACAGAGAAGCTAGAACTATAGAACTACAACTCTGCTAATCATAGGATATCTCATATGTTTTACGCCACATGTTGAGTGTTGGAGAGCATCTGCCCGCTGCTCTTGATCTAGGACAATCATGAGAACATACCTGGCTTCTAAAAGGGAAATTTCAAGTGTACATGAGATATGCCATCTACAACTACAGTCAGCTACATGACAACACTTCAAGACTGAAGAGGCTTATTGCTGCTTTCTGTTCTGTACATATGAGAGTCGTCCTTCACTGACAAGTCATTATTTCCTTACAAAGTACTCTTAATGAAGAACAGTTTAATGGAAAACATCATCTACTGTACAACAGTGACAGATGATCATTCCCGCTGACACTTTTTCCTCTTACCATACATAAAGAATATTTAACAATATAATTGTACAGCCCAGTAATCACGGTATTACATTCAACTGTTTTTATATTACTAGTATCTGAAAGGAGCAATAAGATAGAGGAATAAAAATAGCATTTCTTTTGCAGATAGCAGGGAGCTCCATACAGGAGCGTAACTAGACATCTCTAGCCCCATAACAAACGTTTGTAAGGGCCCTTATGTACCAACCAATGGTGATAAATGTATATAACACATGTAACTTACACAGGGAAGATGGGCCCCCGTAAGTTCCGGGCCCCATAGCATCTGTTATATGGCACAGCAAACATCAAGCTGGAAATCATTCCATACTCCTGGCTGCCTAATACTTGGCGAAACTCCTGGAACGGCTGGGAGGTTCCAGAAAATCAAGCGGCACTCCCCGGCACCTAGAAGAGTGGACAAGTCTACTGCAACTTGCTTGCACTCCAGCGCCCCCCCCCCCCCCCCCCCCCCTGCTTACATCTGCAGCGCTCGCAACTGCCCACGCCTATATCTGCAACAGATTGCCCAAATTCTCTGTTCTGGGGGTATAAGCAAAAATTCTCCATATTGGAAATCCCAGCTTCACTAATTTTGTCAAAAAATTATCAATATTAGCGAGTCAGGAATTTTTAAAATGCTCAATTCCCTGATTCCCTTATGGATCTCCAATCATTGATGTCCCTTAATTGGTGGTTCAGGTTGGTGATCAGCAAGCGGATCATCATCAGGGAATTGTGGCGCTGATGTATGGTTTGCATAACAGGCAGTGATCAGGATCACATGCTGATTCGTAAACAAGCAACATGCACAGGTCAGGGCACAGATAAGATTTGTAAATTATTAAAAAGCAGGATTCAGGAAGGCTGGACCAAGGTATTGTGTAATAACTAATACTGTAGCACTGTATAGTGCAGAGCCATCCATAAATAGGCGGATCTCAATATGATTTTGGCGCCAACTGCAGTGGCCCCTCCCCCAGGTGAAGTATCGACACTCAAAATTGCATGTGGGAGAAAAGACAGCAGGGAAAAGGAGATTCATGGTACCCTTACCATGGTTAAATCTCTTTCTGCGAGGTACACTGGGTTCCACAGGGAATACATTGGGGTGTAGAGATGGACCTTGATCAGGAGGCACCAACAGGCTAAAGCTTTAGACTGTCCCAGGATGCATTGCTGGGCCTCCTCTATATAACCCTGCCTCCAGACACTGTGATCTCAATTTTAGTTAACCAGTCCAATGCAGAAGCAGGTAAAAGAGAAGCCAGATGTTAGTCACATAGAACCACATTCTCATGACAGGAGAAGGAACCAGCGGCAAATGCCATACAAACCCAAAGAAGCTAAGTGCGTCAGGGTAGGTGCCCTGTGGAACCCAGTGTACCTCGCAGAAAGAGATTTAACAATGATGAGTCTACCATAAATCTCCTTTTCTGCAGCGGGGTACACTGTGTTCCACAGGGAATACATCGGGAATGTCCTAAAGCGGTTTCTCAAGGGACGGGACGCACCATAGCAGGTATGAGAACCCGGCGTCCAAAGGAAGCATCCTGGGAGGCAGAAGTATCAAAGGCATAGAACCTAATGAATGTGTTCACTGAGGATCACGTAGACGCCTTGCACAATTATTCTGTGGATGCGCCACGGTGGGCCGCCCAAGAAGGTCCAACAAACCGATTAGAATGGGCCTTAATAGCAGCAGGAGCTGGGAGCCCAGCCTGCGCATAAGCTTGTGCAATCACCATTCTAATCAATCTAGCCAAGGTTTGCTTATTTGCAGGCCAGCCACGTTTGTGGAAACCAAAAAGTACAAAAAGGGTATCTGACCTCCTGATAGAGGCAGTCCTCTCCAAATAAACACGGAGAGCCCGTACCACATCCAAAGACCGCTCTTTGGAGGACAAGTCGGAAGAGATGAAGGCCGGAACCACAATCTTTTGGTTAAGGTGTAAAGATGACACCACCTTAGGCAAATAACCGGGACGAGTTCGGAGAACTGAGCGGTCACAATGAAATATCAAAAAGGGCGGACGCAGGACAGAGCGCCCATGTCCGAAACCCTACTGGCAGAGGCAATAGCAGTAATTCTTAGCAGCACACCAGGTGAAGTAAGAATTCCAGACCCTATAATATATCCGTGCAGAAGCCAGTTTGCGGGCCTTTCGCATAGTTTGGATAACCACCTCTGAGAAACCTATCGCCCTCAGGAGCCCTTCAAGAGCCACGCTGTCAAAGCCAGTCTGGCCAGGTTCGGGTAGACACAAGGGCCCTGTCCTGAAGTTTCAGGACTTTCTCCGGAGACAGAAACAGTCTTTGACTGTGTGTGTCCAGCAGTGCCCCCAGGTGCACCATGCTCCGAGCAGAGACCAGCGAGGACTTCTTCCAGTTGACGAGCCACCTGTGGGCTTGTAGGAAGTTTACCATCAGTTGCAGATGACTGAGGAGGACATCTTGGGAGTGTCTGTTAGGGTCTCCTGCCCTGTGCTGCCACGTCGTCATGGCAACCGGGAGACAAGTGCTAGTGGAGTAACCTGAGCGCAGCTGATACTCCGGTTCGGGTCTTTTGCTGTGCAGTGGTTATAGGCTCTGTGCACGGCAGGGGATCCGGTACTGGTTTTTGTGCTCACAGTCTGTGAGGTCTGAGTGGGGCGTGGACAGCACCTGCTTTATAAGGCCTCTTTTCAGGGTAAGCAGATGCTGCTGAATCTCTGTTGGTTAGTCAGTTCATGAAAGTTAGCCAGTACTGTGTAGCTTTGTATTTGTTTGTTGCTTACTGCAAATAGGCCTGGGGATTTGGTATTACACTCTGCCAATCCAGACCTAGCAGTAAGACTGGAGTCAGTCGTTTAGCTTGCTGGGGTTCTGTTATTACTCTGTGAACTTAGCAAGTTTGCGGCTGTATTCTAACACTTGCCTGTCTAATCCTGTCTCACTGTGCTAGGTGTCAGGGGTCAGTTTAGTGGCAGTAAGCTTAAACCTGTGCACTGCAAGTGAGAATCAGGATTGTGGAGGCTCTCCTTGTGTCTATCATTCCATCTCTGACCAAGGAGTTTACTGCCACACCCGTTGGTAACCCTTTAGGGTTTTGCTGTTGCCCTTAGCAACAGCATTTCGGGTTCTCTACGTATTAAAACACAACATCTTGCTTTTTACATCTGAGCAGTTCTAATACAAGGGAGATACCCAGTTCCTTAGCCTCTGGGCTTCTCTGTTCACTGTGTGTGTATTTTGTTACCCTATCACCTTCTGTGTACGTTATGTCATATTCCCCAGTTTGTCTGTGAGTCCATTTGTTTTGCATAACAGTTCAAACACCAGTACATTCCTGCAGACACTGGAGTGCATAACAGTTCTGACACTAGTACTTTCCTGCAGGCACTGGTGTGCATAACATATTCAGCAGCCTAATACTCCTGTTGAAATTTTGTGGGAATATGGAGCATACCCCTCAAAATACGTTGCAACAGGTGGTCGATCAGGTGCAGGTCCTGACTCGGCAATTTAATGATTTGTCCATTAAAATGCACACCTCCCAGGCTGCTGGCGGAGCTCCCGCAGCAGCAGCACCTGCAGGGGTTAAGGAGCCGAAAGTAAATCTCCCGGATCGTTTTTCTGGAGATCGCTCGCAGTTCTTTTGTTTCAAGGAGAGCTGCAAGCTATACTTCCGGCTTAGGCCTCAGTCTTCTGGGTCGGAGATTCAGCGGGTGGGCATAGTGATTTCCTTGCTACAAGGAGACCCACAGGTCTGGGCATATGGGTTGCAGCCTGACTGTCCGTCGCTTAAAAGTGTTGATGCTTTTTTTACGGCACTGGGCATGTTGTATGATGACCCTGACAAGACGGCCTCAGCCGAGGCTCAGATTTCGATCCTTAAGCAAGGGCGAAGGCCAGTTGAGGTTTACTGTACGGAGTTTCGGAGGTTGGCCCATGATACCCAGTGGAATGACCCAGCCCTGAGACACCAGTACCGAAGAGGTCTTTCTAACCAGATAAAGGACCAACTGGTACAATATCCCTTGCCTGATAGCTTGGATCAGCTCATGCAGTTATCCATCCGGGTGGATAGACGGCTGAGAGAGCGTAGGCTTGAAAGGGAGACTGAGATTTCCTTCCTTCCCAAGGGAACCTCAGACTCTGAGGAATTTTCTGAGGAGCCTATGCAGATTGGGGCTACCCGCCTCTCCTCGCGTGAGAAGACGCGGAGGAGACAGCAGGGGTTGTGTTTGTACTGTGGGAATAAAGGTCATGTGGTAGTATCATGCCCAGAAAAGCCGGAAAACTTCAGGGCCTGAGGGTGATGGGAAATATCCTGTCAGGCCAGAAGTCAGAATTTCCCAAGAAGACTTTTATCATTCCGGTGACCTTGAAGACCCTCGGTCAAACTGTCAAGACTGAGGCCTTTGTGGACAGTGGGGCCGACGGGGTTTTTATGGACCGCCAATTCGCCCTAAAACACTCTGTTCCCTTAGTACCCTTGGCATCGGAAATTGAGATTTGTGGGTTAAACGGGGAACCATTATCCCAAGGTAAAATTACCTCTTGCACTAGCCAGATTTCTTTGTTTATTGGAGCCACACACTCTGAAAAATTGTCCTTTTATGTGACTGTCTGTACTTTTGCCCCATTGGTGTTGGGGTTACCCTGGTTAAGGGCCCACAATCCTCAATTTGACTGGGTCTCTGGGGAGATTCTTAGTTGGGGTACTGATTGTTTCAGGAGTTGCTTGAGCCTTCCAGTCAGGCTCTCGCAGCTAAGTTTGCCAGGATTGCCAGGGTGTTATGCAGATTTTGCGGACGTGTTCTCCAAAAAAGTTGCAGAGGTACTACCTCCCCATCGCCCCTATGACTGTGCCATTGATTTGTTGCCAAATGCTAAGCTTCCCAAGAGCAGGTTGTACTCCCTGTCACGTCCTGAGACTCAGGCTATGACAGAGTACATTCAGGAGAACTTGGCTAAGGGATTTATCAGACCTTCACAGTCTCCAGTTGGGTCGGGGTTCTTCTTCGTGGGTAAAAAGGACGGTTCGTTGCGACCCTGCATCGACTTCAGGGAATTGAACCGTATCACGATTAAAAACTCATACCCACTGCCTCTCATTTCGGTCTTGTTTGACCAGCTTCGTACTGCCACCATTTTTTCTAAGATTGACCTACGCGGTGCGTACAATCTAATCCGAATAAGAGAGGGGGATGAATGGAAGACTGCCTTTAATACCCACTCAGGGCATTATGAATATTTGGTGATGCCTTTTGGGCTCTGTAATGCCCCGGCAGTCTTCCAGGATTTCATGAATGATGTGCTCAGGGAATATTTGGATAGATTCTTAGTTGTATACTTAGATGACATCCTAATCTTCTCCCATTCCCTGGAGGAACATCGGAAGCATGTACGCTTAGTCCTCCAGAAACTCAGAGACCACCGGCTTGGGGCGAAGCTGGAGAAGTGCGAATTTGAAGTTCAGCAAATCGCATTTCTAGGATATATTATCTCCCCAGAAGGTTTCCAAATGGAGGGTTCCAAGGTACAGGCAGTCCTGGATTGGGTGCAGCCCACTAGTTTGAAGGCGCTTCAGCGTTTCCTGGGCTTTGCGAATTTTTATAGACGATTTATCGCTGGATTTTCGTCTATAGTGGCGCCCTTGGTGGCACTCACTAAGAAAGGGGCGGATGTTGCTCACTGGTCTTGTGAGGCTAAAGCGGCTTTTGCCCGTCTCAAAAGGGCATTTGTTTCGGCCAAGGTGCTGCGACACCCAGATCCAGAGCGTCCTTTTGTGGTGGAGGTGGATGCCTCTGAGATGGGTATTGGGGCAGTGCTTTCTCAGATGGGAGTGTCTGATAATCGCCTTCATCCCTGTGCTTACTTTTCCCGTAAATTTTCGCCTGCCGAGATGAATTATGACGTGGGTAACCGGGAATTGTTGGCTATTAAGGATGCACTCGAGGAGTGGAGACACTGGCTTGAGGGGGCTAAGTTTGTGGTCTCAATTCTCACTGACCATAAGAATCTGGCATATTTAGAGTCAGCGAAGCGTCTCAATGCCAGGCAGGCACGATGGGCTTTGTTTTTTGCTCGCTTTAATTTTTTGATAACATATCGCCCTGGGTCAAAAAACATCAAGGCTGATGCGCTCTCGCGGAGTTTTGCTCCAATCCAGGAGACCACCGAGGAGCCGTTGCCCATTGTTTCCCCATCATGTATTAAAGTGGGCATTACCCAGGACCTCTTATCATTAGTCCTTAGAGCACAGGAGCAGGCTCCTCCAGACCTTCCGGTAGGTCTTTTGTTTGTGCCTCCTAGGTTAAGACAGCGAGTGTTCCTGGAATTCCATGCCAAGAAGTCGGCAGGTCACCCGGGTATTGCCAGAACTCGGGAGTTGCTATCTAGGGCGGTGTGGTGGCCCTCGGTGGCTAAGGATGTGGATCAGTGGGTTCGGGCATGTGACATCTGTGCCCGAAATAAGACTCCTAGAGGGGTTCCTGTTGGCCCATTACATCCACTCTCTATCCCATCTAAGCCATGGACCCACATTTCAATGGATTTTGTGGTGGACTTGCCCAAATCCTCGGGGATGACAGCCATCTGGGTTGTCGTTGACAGGTTTTCGAAGATGGCGCACTTCGTTCCACTGGTTGGGCTGCCATCAGCCAGACGCCTGTCTGAATTATTTATGCTGCATGTTGTGCGTCTCCACGGGTTGCCACTTGATGTGGTCTCTGACCGCGGATCCCAGTTTGTGGCCAAATTCTGGAGGGCATTTTGTTCCGATCTCCAGATTTCTGTCAGCTTGTCGTCAGGCTACCATCCGCAGTCTAATGGGCAGACTGAAAGGGTGAACCAGTCCTTGGAGCAGTTCCTCAGGTGTTATGTCTCCAAGTGTCAGACTGACTGGGTTGCTCATCTGTCCATGGCGGAGTTTGCCTATAACAACGCGGCTCACTCTGCTACAGGGATCTCTCCCTTCCTTTGTGTGTATGGGCATCATCCTAAGGCCAATTCTTTTGACCCCCTGGACTCCACGCCTGGTGGTTCCTCTGTGGTTTCGGTCCTTAGAGGTATTTGGCGGAAAGTGAAGAAAGCCCTTGTGTCTGTGTCATTAGTGACCAAAAGGGTTTTTGATAAGCGGAAAAGACCCTGCAGCTTCAAATTAGGAGACTTCGTCTGGTTGTCTACCAAGAATTTGAAGTTGAGACAGCCATCTCATAAGTTAGGGCCCCGGTTCATCGGCCCTTATAAGATCACCAGGGTTATCAATCCGGTGGCATTTCAGTTAGATCTGCCCCGTTCTTTGGGTATCAATAAAACATTTCATTGTTCCCTTTTAAAACGGGCGATTAGTAATCCTTCTTCCAGTGGAAGACCTTCCCCTCTTCTGATACGTGGCCAGAGGGAGTTTGTTGTTGAAAGGATTCTTGACTCCAAGGTGGTTCGGGGTCGGCTGTCATTTTTGGTGCACTGGAAGGGGTATGGCCCGGAGGAGCGGTCGTGGGTGCGCAGTTGTGATCTTCATGCCCCCAGACTGATACGCTCTTTCTTCTCGCAGTTCCCCGATAAACCCGGTGGTAGGGGTTCTTTGACCCCTCGTCAGAGGGGGGGTACTGTTAGGGTCTCCTGCCCTGTGCTGCCACGTCGTCATGGCAACCGGGAGACAAGTGCTAGTGGAGTAACCTGAGCGCAGCTGATACTCCGGTTCGGGTCTTTTGCTGTGCAGTGGTTATAGGCTCTGTGCACGGCAGGGGATCCGGTGCTGGTTTTTGTGCTCACAGTCTGTGAGGTCTGAGTGGGGCGTGGACAGCACCTGCTTTATAAGGCCTCTTTTCAGGGTAAGCAGATGCTGCTGAATCTCTGTTGGTTAGTCAGTTCATGAAAGTTAGCCAGTACTGTGTAGCTTTGTATTTGTTTGTTGCTTACTGCAAATAGGCCTGGGGATTTGGTATTACACTCTGCCAATCCAGACCTAGCAGTAAGACTGGAGTCAGTCGTTTAGCTTGCTGGGGTTCTGTTATTACTCTGTGAACTTAGCAAGTTTGCGGCTGTATTCTAACACTTGCCTGTCTAATCCTGTCTCACTGTGCTAGGTGTCAGGGGTCAGTTTAGTGGCAGTAAGCTTAAACCTGTGCACTGCAAGTGAGAATCAGGATTGTGGAGGCTCTCCTTGTGTCTATCATTCCATCTCTGACCAAGGAGTTTACTGCCACACCCGTTGGTAACCCTTTAGGGTTTTGCTGTTGCCCTTAGCAACAGCATTTCGGGTTCTCTACGTATTAAAACACAACATCTTGCTTTTTACATCTGAGCAGTTCTAATACAAGGGAGATACCCAGTTCCTTAGCCTCTGGGCTTCTCTGTTCACTGTGTGTGTATTTTGTTACCCTATCACCTTCTGTGTACGTTATGTCATATTCCCCAGTTTGTCTGTGAGTCCATTTGTTTTGCATAACAGTTCAAACACCAGTACATTCCTGCAGACACTGGAGTGCATAACAGTTCTGACACTAGTACTTTCCTGCAGGCACTGGTGTGCATAACAGTGTCACAACTGAGGGTTTAGGCTGACAGGAGGAAGCCTCAGTTGTAGGGGCTGAAATTAAATTAAACTTGGGAGGTTTAATCAGACCCCTGGACATGTAAGTGTTGAAGGATTACCCGAAGGTGTGACCATGACAACCAGGTTAAAAGTCAATAAAAGCATTATTAACAGGCTCCGTGTTGAAATAACAGTATTCACAGTTGATAATAAGCAGTGGCAAATAATACAGTTCCTGGATCACTATAACCATAGAAGGTATCACAGAGCACTGGTAGGTTGATGAACAGATGTTAAAGTCCTTTGATGGAATAACCTTACCAGGCCTGGCTGTAGTAGTGAAGGTAGCTGAGGAACACGGAAGTAGATGTATTAGATGAAGCTGGTAACTTGAATAGACTGTTGTAGATACTGGATGGAACCAGCCAGGTGGTAGAGACACGGAGTGGACGCTGAATGGAATCAGCCAGGTGATGAAGACACAGAGTGGATGCTGGATGGAACCAGCCAGGTGATGAAGACACGGAGTGGATGCTGGATGGAACCAGCCAGGTGATGAAGACACGGAGTGGATACTGTAAGATGCGAGGGAGCGTGGAAACAGAAGAGTTGAAAAGAGGTTACCGGTGGTTGTGGATACTGCTGGTAAGTAGGGATCCGCTGGAACAACACCGGCACTTTAAGGAAACTGGATACTGCTGGAAGCTGACCGCTGGAAGCAGATGGGTTAATAGCTGGAAGCTGGAATAGCCACGGAGGACTGCAGAGTCAGGCTGCACCGCAGGATGGAAGGCAGGTGCGGGTCTCTTAGTGGATGCTGGAGACAGGAGCTGGAACCTGGAAAAACAACCACAGGAAAGAGAGACTGGAACTAGGTCTGACAACCAAAGCACTGACCATTTCCTGGTTCAGGCACAGGATACTTATACCTGCTGCAAGGCAGGTATTGGCTGACCAATCATGCAGATTCCACAGCGCAGCGGATTGGTGGAGATTGAACATGTGACTGGAACCAACATGGCTGCGCCCATGTTAGTACTTGGAGGGAAAGTTGGTTTGGAAAACTATGTGGAAACACAGCAGCAATGGCGGCGCCGGCCGCGGAGTACAGGAGACGCCAGACTGACAACTGCACACTGAGACACATGGATGACAGCGGAGGCCGCGGCAGGCATGAGACACCACTCAGACAACCTGCATACTGGAACACAGGAGTGGCGGCGGAGGCCGCGGAGGACAGGAGACGCCATACAGGATTCAAACATGTGACAGCGTCTCAGAGTGACAGGAGGGATATGCAGAGTGTAGACACAGATGAGATCCGGCCCTGGAACGCTGAGCCAGCCTGAGACCTCTAAAAGGCAAGTAATGGCGTCCAGATACCCGGATCGTGACAGGGAGTTTACTAGGATCAGCAAGTTGTCCAGATATGGAAGGATCCTGATTCCCTGACGACGCAGATGAGCCGTCATCACGGCCATAACCTTGGTGAAGTTCCAAGGGGCCGTGGCCAGTCCAAACGGCAGAGCCTGGAATTGATAATGAAGGTTGCCAGTAGCAAACCGCAGATATTGCTGATGTGAAATGGCAATAGGTATATGCAAATAGCCATCTTGTATATCCAGGGATACCATATAATCTCCGGGTTCCATGGCCAGTACAATCGAGCGCAGCGTTTCCATACGGAACTTGGACACTCTCACAAACTTGTTCAGTGATTTGAGTATAGGCTGGAAAGACCCATTGGGTTTCGGGACAAGAAACAGGGTTGAGAAGTATTCTCCGCTTCTCTGGGACAGGGGTACTGGCACTATCACTGCTGTATCCAGGAGGGAACACACAACCAGGTGTAGAGCTCGCACCTTCAATGGGTCAGAAGGGATAAACGTTGTGCAGAACTGGCGAGGGGGACGTCTCTTGAAAGAGACTGCGTACCCGTAAGAGATGACTTCTTGCACCCATGCATCTGAAGTGGTCTTTAACCAGACCTGTGTGAAATGCAGAAGTCGGCCTCCCACCCTGGGATCCCCCAGGGGAAGGCCTGCTCCATCATGCAGCAGGCTTGTCTTGTTTGGAAGCAGGCTGACGGGCAGCCCAGGATTGTTTTGCTTTGGGCTTAGTGGTTTTGGGAGCACGAGTTTGTCTCGGGTATTCCTGACTTTTTGCTTTCCCTTAAGGAAGTCAGCCACAATCTTATTCAGATCTTCCCCAAACAGGATGTCTCCCTTAAAAGGGAGTACCTCCAAGGTCTTTTTGGAGTCCAGGTCCACCTTCCATGACCTCAACCACAGAATACTGCGAGCCAGGATGGACGTAGTTGATGCCTTGGCCGCCATTACCCCTGCCTCAGAGGACGCCTCCTGAATGTAATAGGAGGCGGTGGCAATATGAGACAGATATTGTCTGGCAGTGTCAGATATATCCTGAGGCAGCTCTTCCTCTATTGCCTGAACCCATGTTTCAATTCCTTTTTTGGCCCAGGAGGCTGCTATAGTGGGTCTATGTACAGCACTTGTAAGGGACTAAACATGCTTATCTGTCGATTCCTTCAGTGAGGTGACAGTGGTGACAGGCAGAGTAGATGACATCACAAGACGGGTGACATGGGAATCCACCGGCTGTGGATTTTCCCACCTGTTACACAACTCAGCGGAGAGAGGATAACAAGCTAGCATCTTCTTGGACAGGGAGAATTTCTTTCCTGGAGAAGACCAGGGTTCCTGACGTATGTCTACCAAATGGTCAGAACATGTTAAAACTACTTTAGTTACCTTCTGACGTTTAAATTTATCAGGTTTCTTAGACGCAGTAGTGGGATCTACATCATCATCGATTTGTAGAATAAGCTTAATAACCTCCAATAAGTCAGGGACATCAACTTGCGTAGTAGCATCCTCGTCAGAAGCGAGTGTATCAGTGTCTGATGGATCAGTGTATTCCCCATCTTCATCAGTATAATCTGAGATATTAGTGGATTGTGAGGAGGATGTGGCCCGCTTAGATGACCCTTTGACCACTGAGGGACGTGGGGTAGGTTTTTGCCTAAGCAACGATTGTTTTAATTGTTGTATCTGGGTAAACAGAGTATCCGCCCAGGGCGGATTAACCATAGGGACAATATGTGGCTGTAATGGAACAGGAGGTCCCATAGGGCGTCAGGCATGTCACAAGCGTATTAAGCATGTTTGAGAACGCTGCCCAAGGTGGCTCCTGATTGGCTACAGGAGCAGCGGGCTGACTGGGAGATGTATGGCACATATTAAACAGACCATCCTGCAAAACTTCCCCCTCAGGAAAATCCTAGGTGCATGCGCTGCATGATGCAGGAGCGTCCACGGATTTCCCGCCCTTTGTGGTAGACATTATAGTGAATGTAACCTTAGAGCGTAACAGTACGGTATAGTCAGACAAATAAAATACCTTCAAATAAAGCCCCTATTTATGTGTCAGAAAATGCAGAACACAAGCAGAGAATAAATGCGGTATGATGTGACTGAAATACCCAGTAAAATGCACTTGACTGTAAATACTGCGCACCACTATATAATAGACCGTGACGACAGCAGATACATGCACACAGTCACAGTGACAATGCAGACACTTATTTTAGTCAGACAAAAACTGCACTGGACTAGTATATATATATATATATATATATATATATATACCAAATAGCAATCGTCCCGGCACTCCACTCCTCATAGAACCAACTGCTGAGGTGCCATTCCTGTGGGAAATGCAGCGCAGACCCAAATAGCTAGTGTGGATGTAATGGATGGCACTCATTCAGACTCCACAGCGTATGCGAAAAGAGGTGAAAATGTAATCAGCCGACATATTTCGGGGAACGCAGCCCCGTCCTCAGGGCCAGACTTTTCACCTCTTTTCGCATACGCTGTGGAGTCTGAATGAGTGCCATCCATTACATCCACACTATATATATATATATATATATATATATATATATAAAACAATGCGCGGTCTGAGACCGGATGTATATATCAGAATACTCATACAATATATTCTGGTAGAGGTACACTTGTTCGTAACTAACGCTGTCTTAAAACGACATGTAGAATACTTAAGTGCCTGTAGAATCACAGCGCTGATAAATCAGGCGGATTTACAGAGGAGACCGTGCCCTGCATTCCCGAAGACCAGCCGCAGCTACTGTGAGAAGATGGAGCCCAAAGTCTCAGTCAGGGAGTGAGGGAGAGTGTGAGGCAGCTCCAGGGCGGGAACATCAGCAGTAGATGACGCCCGGAGCTGGGGGAGGGGCTACAGGTCAAGCGCCTTATCCCCTATGCTGGTCCTCACCACCTGGTACTATGGAGCCTTAGTGAAAATGGAAAATGTATTATCCGACCTGTGCTCCCCTGCCCTGGTTGATATAGTGGGGTCCCTGCCAGCGTCGCGGCCCATCTCCAGAGACCGCGACCAGAACACGATTAAATGGCGGGTCCCGCCTGGGGGATCCTCTTACCTCCACCATTAGTAGCAGCCACACGATCCAGGAGAGCGTCTGCGGTGGTGTGCCTAGGAACCGGAGCGCCTCCGCCGCAAGTACCCTGGAACAGAGCCAGCGGGAGTATGCCACTCCGCTGGGGAGGTGATGGAGCCGCAGCACAATATGTCACACTGCAGCCCTTGAAGTCTTCTAAATAGCTTTTTCAGGGCTGCCTGCACAGCCCCCCCCCCCCCCCCCCCCCCGTTAAGTGACCAACTCTAAAACTGAGCTCACAGTGCCCGGAGGCGGGGTTATATAGAGGAGGCCTCGCAATGCATCCTGGGACAGTCTAAAGCTGTAGCCTGTTGGTGCCTCTGGATCAAGCTCCACCTCTACACCCCAATTTATTCCCTGTGGAACACACTGTACCCCGCAGCAGAAAAATATATATTTACCTGACAATCCAGGTAATTCGTGAACAGTGCCATGTTGTGACATTTGGCTGGGGCACAATTTCATACATAATAGAACAGATCGCACATATCTTCCTTCTTTTGCAGAGCTGGCACTGTTCCCTGAGCGCTAGCTGTCAACTGATACGGTACAGAGAACTTAAGCTAAATGCAAAATACCTTACAGATAATAGTTCAGAAATGAAGATAGACCATCAACGGGCTGCTATTAAGACATCCATCTACATACTGTAACATTTCTCAATAGCTATGTGACTCAGAAAATTAACTTTCCTATCAAAGCACTTTGCAACTCTGTGTCATTTAGTATATATAAATGCATACTGTGGGCCATTTAATGCAAACCCTAAGTAGAACAAAACAAAACACATACGTAAATCTCCTGTGAGTTACAGGAAAGAGCTTCTTGATGCTACACACCAGGCACACTCCGGTGACTATGAAACATCCATCACAGTGGCTGTGGGAATCTTAGTCAGCTGAAATTGATTTAATGTTAAAGGCTAAAAGCAGGCACACAGCCGAGCCATTAATATTTTAATTTAAGGCACAACCAGTGGTAGAAAAACAATGATGATGAGGTAAAAGGAATTTGTGCAGATATTTATTACCAATGCATCCAGCTTAGTTTATTGTGCTTTAGACATCATTATTATTAAAGACATACTTCTCTTTCCAACATTAACCCCTCGGCTCTCAGGTTCTTCTCAAATGTACTGCGTTTCTCAATCTGTGGACTCGATTTCTTATAGACCAAAATGTAATCAATACGCTTGATGCCGTCTTTAAAAAACAGGCCAAGGGATGCAACGGAATTCATTTCATTCTGGAGGATGAAGGAGAGAAGTGAAGAGTTACTGTTTTCTGGAAGGTGTACAGTGAATAGAATGGTATTTCAAGTTATTATTATTATTATTATTATTATTATTATTATCCTTTCTTGGCATTGAATTTCAAGTTGGTCCTTGAAGGGTTAAAGCAAAATTAGGATACTTTGTACTTAGCAACATGTCCATAACCTACAGACAGCAACCTGTGAAACAATAATCGTTAGCATATACTGTACAGCTTCAATTCTACTGAAACAAAGCCAATTTCTCTACATTGTGTATGGGTTGATAGCTCGAAGGACATTAACTGACCATGAAGACAGAAGTATATTTTTTCTAGAGATGTGTGGCTGGCACTTTTCGTGTTTTTTGTTTTGGTTTTTGTTTCTAAATCCACTTTCGTGTTTTGCTTTTAGCTTGGTTTTGCCAAAACCACCCTTTCGTGTTTTGGTTTTGGTTTTGGATCAGGATGATTTTTTGGGGGGAAAACATAAAAACAGCTAAAATCACAGAATTTGGGGGTAATTTTGATCCTACTATATTATTAACCTCAATAACATTCATTTCCACTCTATTCTGAACACCTCACAATATTGTTTTTAGGCCAAAAGGTTGCACCAAGGTTGCTGGATGACTAAGCTAAGTGACACAAGCGGACAACACAAATACTTGGCCCATCTAGGAGTGGCACTGCAGTGTCACACAGGAGGGCAGATATAAAAAAAGGCCCCAAACAGCACCTCATGCAAAGATGTAGAAGAGGTGCAATGAGGTAGCTGTATGACTAAGCCAAGCGACACAAACAATTGGCCCATCTAGGAGTGGCACTTCAGTGTCAGACCGGATGGCACTTTTCAAAAATTAGGCCCCAAACAGCACCTCATGCAAAGATGTAGAAGAGGTGCAATGAGGTAGCTGTATGACTAAGCCAAGTGACACAAACAATTCCCACTGGAATTATACAGCAATATCACTGGAATTATACGGCAATATCACTGGAATTATATGGCAGTACCACTGGACATATATGGAAGTGTCAGACAGGATGGCACTTTAAAAAATAGTCCCCAAACAGCACATGATGCAAAGAAGAAAAAGAGGTGCAAGATGGAATTGCCCTTGGGCCCTCCCACCCACCCTTAATTTTTATGAACAGGACATGCACACTTTTACAAACCAATAATTTAAGCGACAGGGTCTGCCACAAGACTGTGGCTTAAATGATTCGTTTCTTTGGGACCCCACCAAAAAATAGGATTTTGGTACTTACCAGGTAAATCCTTTTCTTTGAATCCATAGGGGGCACTGGAGTACTCTTGGGATATGGACGGCTTCCATAGGAACAAGGCACTGAATAGTTAAATTTAGAACTCTCCTCCCCTCCATATCCCAGAGTACCTCAGTGTTTTTTACTGAGCTGAACAGGAGCTAAAGAGAGGTTGACAATGGAGAATTACATATAACATAACGGACAACAATAAAGTTGACACATAACGTGACTGACAACTAAACAGTTGGCACTATAACTGCTAGAACTTGAAACTTTGAACCAGTCGGTGAGAATGTGTTACCATAAGATCCTCTGAACTTACCACAAACCAGGTAAAACTGCTCTGGGTGGGCGTCCAGTGCCTCCTATGGATTCAAAGAAAAGGATTTACCTGGTAAGTACCAAAATCCTATTTTCTTTTTCATCCACTAGGGGTCACTGGAGTACTCTTGGGACGTACCAAAGTTTCCCCCGTCGGCGGGAGAGCTGTTTGGCACCTGTAACATTAGGCCGCCAAAGCTAGATGCTGATGTCGCAAACGTATCAAACTTATAAAAGCGCACAAACGTGTGCACTGATGACCATGTAGCCGCCCGGCAAAGCTACGTCGTAGAAGCCCCACGACCAGCTGCACACGAAGTTCCCACAGAACGTGTGGAATGAGCTGTTACTGATGTAGGTGGCTGTAACCTAGCATGAAGGTAAGCCTGACGAATGGTCAGTTTAATCCATCTGGATAAAGTCTGCTTAGAAGCTGGCCAACCCATCTTGGCAGCATCATAGAGAACAAACAACGTATCCGTCTTCCGAACTGTAGACGTTCGGAATACATAAACGCGTAATGCGCGTACCACATCCAAGGTTCCAGAATTTGCTGTCAACACAGGAACTACTATTGGTTGATTGATGTGAAATGACGACACTACCTTTGGTAAGAAAGTAGAATTCGTCCGAAGTTCCGCTCTGTCATCATGAAACACCAAATACGGTGGCTTGCATGACAAGGCACCCATGAAACACGCCTTGCCGAAGCTAAGGCTAGTAGAAAAATTGTTTTCCATGTGAGAAACTTAATATCCACTTGTTGTAAGGGTTCAAAATATGAAGACTGTAAGAAATCTAAAACCAGATTCAAGTCCCATGGCGCTGTAGGTGGAATGAATGGAGGCTGTACTCTGAGGACTCCTTGCAGAAAAGTGTGTACCGACGGCAATAGAGCCAATCGTCTTTGAAAGTAAATTGACAATGCAGATATCTGCACCTTTAGTGTAGATAAACGCAGTCCTCCATCTAACCCTGTCTGTAGAAATAACAAAAGACGGGATAACTTGAAAGATGAAGTCAGAAACTTCCGATCTTCACACCAAGCTATATAGACACGCCAAATTCTGTAATAATGAGCTGCCGTAACTGGCTTCCTAGCTCGTAACATGGTTGGTATAACCGATTCTGGAATGCCCTCTCTTCTTAAGAGGGCGGTCTCAACAGCCACCCTGTCAAACGCAGCCGCGCTAAATCGGGGGTAAAGGAACGGACCCTGTTGTAACAGGTCCGTACGTAGTGGGAGTGGCCAAGGATCGTCTGCGAGTTGTCCGCGGAGATCCGAGAACCAAGCTCTCCGAGGCCAATGAGGCACCACTAGTATTACTGTGACGGACTCTCTTTTGATCCATTTTAGCAACAGAGGGAGCAGCGGAAACGGTGGAAACAGATACACGAGGCTGTACGGCCACGCGATGGTGAGAGCATCCACCGCCACTGCCTTTGGATCTCGCGTTCTGGACACATACTGGGGCGTTTGGTGATTGTGGCGAGATGCCATCAGGTCCACTTGAGGGTATCTCCACCTCTGGACCAACATGTGAAACACTTCTGGATTTAATGCCCATTCTCCTGGATGAAAATCCCGACGGCTGAGATAATCCGCCTCCCAGTTGTCCACTCCCGGAATGAACACTGCCGACAATATCACTTGAAGATGCTCGGCCCAATTGAGGATTCGAGCTACTTCCTGGATTGCCATGCGGCTTCTCGTTCCTCCTTGTTTGTTGATGTATGCGACCGCCATCGCATTGTCTGACTGCACCTGAACAGTCTGAGACCGAAGCATGTGCACTGCTTGTCGTAGCGCATTGTAAATTGCCCGGAGTTCCAGGACATTTATAGACAGCAATCTTTCGTGATCCGCCCAGAGACCCTGGAGCTGACAATTTTGAACTACAGCTCCCCAACCTCTGAGACTCGCGTCCGTAGTTAGAATTATCCAATTCCAGGCGCCGAACCGTTTCCCTGCGGTTAGATTGTGTACTTTGAGCCACCAGAGTAGAGACACTCTGGCCCGTGGGGACAACCTCACCCTGTGGTGAATCTGCAGATGTGAGCCCGACCACTGTGCGAGCACATCCAGTTGAAAAGGACGTGAGTGAAAACTCCCGAACTGAAGCGCTTCGAAAGCCGCCACCATTGTGCCTAAGAGGCGAATGCACAAATGTACCGAGACTGTGCGTGGCTTGAGCACTAAATGTACCAGATGATGAATGACCTGTACTTTCTGTTCTGGTAGGTAAATTCTTTGATTTACCGTATCGAGAATCATACCTAGGAATTGAAGGCGTTGAGACGGAATCAGATGTGATTTCTTGAAGTTGACAATCCAACCGTGCTGAACCAGTACATTGTACGTTAGCAACGCATGTTGGAGGAGCATCTGGTGAGACGTAGCCTTGATGAGCAAATCGTCCAAGTACGGAACTATCATCACTCCCAGGGATCTGAGATGAGCTATCATCACAGACATCACCTTGGTGAATACCCGAGGCGCTGACGAGAGGCCAAACGGTAGAGCCTGAAACTGATAATGGTTCTGCCGTATTGCAAACCGCAAGAACCTCTGATGAGGTGGCCAAATCGGAATGTGTAAGTACGCATCCTTGAGATCCAGTGCAATCATGAATTCCTGTGGCTCTAAACCTGCAATTACTGACCGCAGAGATTCCATCTTGAATCTGTAGTAAGTGACGTACTGATTGAGACCCTTTAAGTTCAATATTGGCCTGACCGAGCCATCCGGCTTTGGTACCACAAACAGACTGGAATAATAACCCTGACCTTGTTGGTGTACAGGGACCGGAATCAAAACTGCTGCATCCAGCAGAGACTGAATGGCAATTTGCAGAACCGCCCTCTTGTCGTCCGACACAGGCAGTCCTGTCTTGAAAAACCGCAGTGGTGGGAGACATTCGAACTCTATTTTGTAACCTTTTAACTAGTGATGAGCGGGTTCGGTTCCTCGGAATCCGAACCCCCCCGAACTTTAGCCTTTTTACACGGGTCCGAGGTAGGTTCGAACCTTCCCGCCTTGCTCGGCTAACCCGAGCGCGCCCGAACGTCATCATCCCGCTGTCGGATTCTCGCGAGGCTCGAATTCTATCGCGAGACTCGGATTCTATATAAAGAGCCGCGCGTCGCCGCCATTTTCACACGTGCATTGAGATTGATAGGGAGAGGACGTGGCTGGCGTCCTCTCCGTTTATAGAGAAGAGAGTAGAGAGTTAGAGACACTATTTAGTATTTACTAATTTTGGGGAGCATATTAGGACTGGAGTACTACTACTTGCTGATAGTGTGACCATTGACCACCAGTTTAATTAATCCGTTCTCTGCCTGAAAAAAAACGATACACAGTGTGACACAGTCACATACCATATCTGTGCTCAGCCTCAGTGTGCTGCATCATCATATGTAATACTGTATATCTGACTGTGCTGAGTGCTCACTGCTCACACAGCTTAATTGTGGGGGAGACTGGGGAGCAGTTAGAGCAGGAGTACATAAATAATATATTTTAAGTACAGTGCACACTTTTGCTGCCAGAGTGCCACACTGCCAGTGTGACTGACCAGTGACCACACTGACCACCAGTATATTGTGATTGTCTGCTTAGGACGGAGTACTACTTGCTGATAGTGTGACCAGTGACCAGTGACCACCACCAGTTTAATTAATCCGTTCTCTGCCTGAAAAAAAAACGATACACAGTGTGACACAGTCACATACCATATCTGTGCTCAGCCCAGTGTGCTGCATCATATGTAATACTGTATATCATTATCTGACTGTGCTGAGTGCTCACTGCTCACACAGCTTAATTGTGGGGGAGACTGGGGAGCAGTTATAGCAGGAGTACATATTTTAAGTACAGTGCACACTTTTGCTGCCAGAGTGCCACTGCCAGTGTGACTGACCAGTGACCACTGACCACCAGTATATTGTGATTGTCTGCTGACCACCAGTATATTGTGATTGTCTGCCTGAAAAAGTTAAACACTCGTCGTGTGGTGTTTTTATAAACGCATTCTGCAGACAGTGTCCAGCAGGTCCGTCATTACATAATATATACCTGTCCGGCTGCAGTACTAGTGTGATATATATATATATATTTTAATTTTATCTCATTATCATCCAGTCTATATTAGCAGCAGACACAGTACGGTAGTCCACGGCTGTAGCTACCTCTGTGTCGGCAGTCGCTCGTCCATCCATAATTGTATACCACCTACCCGTGGTTTTTTTTTCTATCTTCTTGATACTAGTAGCTTACTTTAGGAGTCTGCAGTGCTGACAGACAGTGTCCAGCAGGTCCGTCATTACATAATATATATACCTGTCCGGCTGCAGTACTAGTGTGATATATATATATATTTTATTTTTATCTCATTATCATCCAGTCTATATTAGCAGCAGACACAGTACGGTAGTCCACGGCTGTAGCTACCTCTGTGTCGGCAGTCGCTCGTCCATCCATAATTGCATACCACCTACCCGTGGTTTTTTTTTCTATCTTCTTGATACTAGTAGCTTACTTTAGGAGTCTGCAGTGCTGACAGACAGTGTCCAGCAGGTCCGTCATTACATAATATATATACCTGTCCGGCTGCAGTACTAGTGTGATATATATATATATTTTATTTTTATCTCATTATCATCCAGTCTATATTAGCAGCAGACACAGGCCCTCATTCCGAGTTGATCGCTCGCAAGGCGAATTTAGCAGAGTTGCTCACGCTAAGCCTACGCCTACTGGGAGTGTATCTTAGCTTCTTAAAATTGCGACCGATGTATTCGCAATATTGCGATTACAAACTACTTAGCAGTTTCAGAGTAGCTTCAGACTTACTCGGCATCTGCGTTCAGTTCAGTGCTTGTCGTTCCTGGTTTGACGTCATAAACACACCCAGCGTTCGCCCAGACACTCCCCCGTTTCTCCGGCCACTCCTGCGTTTTTTCCGGAAACGGTAGCGTTTTTATCCACACGCCCCGAAAACGCCGTGTTTCCGCCCAGTAACACCTATTTCCTGTCAATCACACTACGTTCGCCAGAGCGAAGAAAAAGCCGTGAGTAAAAATACTATCTTCATTGTAAAATTACTTGGCGCAGTCGCAGTGCGAATATTGCGCATGCGTACTAAGCGGAATTTCACTGCGATGCGAAGAAAATTACCGAGCGAACGACTCGGAATGAGGGCCACAGTACGGTAGTCCACGGCTGTAGCTACCTCTGTGTCGGCAGTCGCTCATCCATCCATAATTGTATACCACCTACCCGTGGTTTTTTTTTTCTATCTTCTTGATACTAGTAGCTTACTTTAGGAGTCTGCAGTGCTGACAGACAGTGTCCAGCAGGTCCGTCATTACATAATATATATACCTGTCCGGCTGCAGTACTAGTGTGATATATATATATATATTTTAATTTTATCTCATTATCATCCAGTCTATATTAGCAGCAGACACAGTACGGTAGTCCACGGCTGTAGCTACCTCTGTGTCGGCAGTCGATCGTCCATCCATAAGTATACTAGTATCCATCCATCTCCATTGTTTACCTGAGGTGCCTTTTAGTTGTGCCTATTAAAATATGGAGAACAAAAATGTTGAGGTTCCAAAAATAGGGAAAGATCAAGATCGACTTCCACCTCGTGCTGAAGCTGCTGCCACTAGTCATGGCCGAGACGATGAAATTCCATCAACGTCGTCTGCCAAGGCCGATGCCCAATGTCATAGTACAGAGCATGTAAAATCCAAAACACCAAATATCAGTAAAAAAAGGACTCAAAAATCTAAAATAAAATTGTCGTCGGAGAAGCGTAAACTTGCCAATATGCCATTTACCACACGGAGTGGCAAGGAACGGCTGAGGCCCTGGCCTATGTTCATGGCTAGTGGTTCAGCTTCACATGAGGATGGAAGCACTCAGCCTCTCGCTAGAAAAATGAAAAGACTCAAGCTGGCAAAAGCACAGCAAAGAACTGTGCGTTCTTCGAAATCCCAAATCCACAAGGAGAGTCCAATTGTGTCGGTTGCGATGCCTGACCTTCCCAACACTGGACGTGAAGAGCATGCGCCTTCCACCATTTGCACGCCCCCTGCAAGTGCTGGAAGGAGCACCCGCAGTCCAGTTCCTGATAGTCAGATTGAAGATGTCAGTG